>NC_143581.1:225002699-225046921 GCF_048544385.1 Mastigoproctus giganteus | reverse complement strand
TGTGTAGTACTTTACATTTGTCAATGTTAAACTTCATTTGCCACCTCTCAGCCCATCTGCTCAACCTTTCCAGATCCTGTTGCAGCAGCATAGTGTCAGTAGTGTCCTTGACAACCCTGCCAACCTTTGTAACATCTGCAAACTTGGACATTAAGCTTGATATACCATCATCAATATCATTTATAAATACAGAAAACAATAATGGACCCAACACTGAGCCCTGAGGGACTCCACTAATAACATTAGTCCACGATGAGCAGTGTCCATTGATTACCACTCTCTGTCTTCTCCCCCTCAACCACCCCTTTATCCATAGCAGCAATTTGCCTCCAATGTCACACTGCTCCAATTTGTGTAGCAGTCTTCCATGTGCAACAGTATCAAAAGCCTTTCTAAGATCCAAGTATATAATATCAAAGTTATTCCCTGCATCCAGTTCTTTTGTGACTGCATCATAGTATCCAATCAAGTTGGTCAGGCAAGACTTCCCCTTAACAAAACCATGCTGTGTCCGAGCTATAACTGAAGTCTTGTCTAAATGATCCTGCAGTGCTTCTTTAACCAGTGCCTCCATTAATTTTCCTGGAACAGAAGTTAAGCTCACAGGTCTATAATTACTTGTGTCAGCCTTTGATCCTCCTTTGTGAATTGGGGTCACATTTGCACATTTCCAGTCTATGGGTACCTCCCCTGAGTCCAAGGAAGCTCTCATAATTATGGCTAAGGGTTTGCTTACTTCCTTTGCTGCCTCCTTTAATATAACTGGATAGATCCCATCCACCCCGGGTGCCTTTCTTGTGTTTATCTTCAACAGTTTCTCCTCCACTTTACTCCCAGTTATTTCAAGATTCTGTAGCTTACTGCTAGAGTTGAATACACCTCTGGCATTCCCCTCGCTGAATAACTCCTCATGTGTGAATGTCGATACAAAATATTCATTTAGTTTGTTAGCTACCTGAGCAGGATCATCAACAGTTGTTTCTGTAATAACTGGTGCAGCATAAGCCATAGGCTTCCTTGCACTATGTGGCCATTACTAATACTAATAAGTATGTGCTTTGAAATCGGGGTTTAAGCTCATAACTGCTAAGTATGGTGCTGTTTCTCGTATTCTCTGTATCTGGTGAACTCCTCGGACTGTGTGGTCGTCTCGGAGTATAAACAGAAAATTATTTATATCAGTGTTTTTTTTTTTTTTTAACATTACGGTAATTATTCAACGTGTTAAAAAAGGGTTCACTTCAAAATTCAAAGGGATTAGCTGCAAAAACTGTTACTATTAAGAGGGGCTCGCCAAAAGAAAAATGTTGAAATTCGGGAATAGTGCATGCTAACCATTATACTATTTCAAGAGCACAGTACACAGTGGCCATCTTTTTCAACATTTCGATAACAGATGGAGCCACATACAACGTAGACAACATTTCGAATAATGAATTGCAGTTGGGTACACATCACTGGCCGTTTCAGGTAAGGGCTATAAGCCCCTCTTATGATCAAAATAATGTGGATTTTTTTAAAACTTCTGCATGACCCCAAAGCTTAATGATTTTTCGAACATTGCTTTACCTTAGAAAATCCTGGGACTGCCACTGCAATATCTTCCTAATTCATTTCACACATATGTGATGATTGCAAATTACTAGAGGACATAGAAATCCACAATAAGTATAAACTGGTTTGAAATCAGGTCATTAAAAGGGTTAGGCAAGCCAAGGAAGATTATGAGAAGTCCCTGCTAAGAATGCAAAGAATTCTTCCTTACGATAATATTAGAAGGAAAAGGATGAACCAAATTGGCCCATTTGATGAACCAAATTGGCATATCAATGGCCCAACTACTGATGATCCTGTTCGGGTTGCTGACAAACTAAATAAATATTTTGCATCTATAGTCACTCTTGAAGAAGTTTTTAGGAACGGGAGTACGAAATATACCAAGTTATATCTGAGATTTGCAAGAGGTGCCCCCTTGGAGATCCTAGTTATAATTTGTGAGGAAAGACTGATTATGTGGACTGCAGGGGTGGGGCTGATAGAAGTATATAAGGGCCGCTGGGAGGGAATAGTAAAATGAATGAAGACGAAATTTTCACCGTTATGTATAATTCCAACCAGAGGCCGAAAATTTAAATTAGAGGGAAAGAGATTTAAACTGGATTGTAAGAAGTTTTCTTTCAGCAGTGATGTTGATTACTGGAAAGTACGTGGACTGCTGAGGCTGACAGCTTGGGGAAATTCAAGTCAGCTAGATAGTTACCTAATGGAGAAGGAAAACATATATTTTCATTTTATTTATTAATTATTATTATCTTATTTTTAAAATTTTTGGTTGGTGCAGCAAAAGCCTGTGTTTTTTTGCACAAAAAGGAAGCCCCAGCTATGGTTGATGGCATTCCCCTTCTTTTGTTCTTAAAAAGAGGCTTGATATATTCGTTTTGCGTTGCCTTTTTTACAATACCTTATTGAATCATTGTTAAATTATAACATACGTCAGCATTATCATTACAAGTGCGTTAAATGAAGTATAAAATACTGGAAATCTCATTTTTATACAAGCAAAAAACTTTTAATTCAATTTTTATTGAATTAAATATATTTTGCTTTTTAATTAATTTTGCTTTTGCTTTTTGATTAATAATTTTCAATTATTAATCCGAAATATTCGGGCTTTGAGCAAACCTCAATAGATGGCGCTGTATGAAGTAATGGTAAGTGTGAAGGTCGAGACATGTCGAGAAGTTATAGTCACAGAAATAACAGTAGGCAGTTCGTTGACAGGGCCCAAATTGATTATCTCCTTTGCCTAAACAAAGATAAGCGCTCTGCACTTAAAATACTAATTCCGGATGTAAATATTAGGACTGCAATTCAGCATCTTTCGGGAGAGTAGAAGACAGCAAACATAACTTTATTTAGCTGCAATCCAAGATTCGAGTGAAGTGACAGGCTGCAAAGAGAGAGGCAGAAATAGAAAGAAAAGAGCATGGAGAAGATGAAAAAGGTCAAATAAGAGTAATACAGAGTAGCAAACAGCTTTAGTTAATCGAAAAACTATAACAATGTTTCTTGTAAAAATGGGCAGAGGTGTTAGGGTGTGTAATTCGCAGACGTTACTGCACAGCACATCCGCTTGAATTTGGTTTGAGACCGATCACTGAATATTACCTAAAGATAAATGGTCAACGCCCAATTGTTGCTCGTGTTGATGTGATTCAAGAATTATAGGAAAATGCCGGCAACAGGACAATATGATTTCATTATAATTTGCAAATTATATTCACAACCTGTCAAATTGCAAGCATCCTGATATCAGATTTGAGTAGGCCAACGTCATCGACGTTTGCAGTGGTAGTGTTGGGAAAGCAGAGATAGGCGCATTTGATACGGCCAACTCCGCTTCCCAAGGCATTGTGGCAGAAAGAGCCATCATATACATGTCCTACACTTCTGGTCACGACTGAAGGATCCAATGACGGTCCAATGTTAAGCTGATATGAATCTCCAACCAGTGCTGCTGTAAATGATATGCTCCATCCCACGCCCCACGTTAAAGTAACACAATGTATGCCCATATATCACACAAATATCTCGACAGGATATTCGTATTATTAAGCTTTCGCGGGTTATAATCACCGTCTTGCCACATAAGGTGGCTTTAATTAGTCGGTCTTAGAAGGGGTTGCGTGGTGTTTCTCTCGCTAAATTGGGTTTCTCATCCAGGAGCAAACCAAGAATATACGCAATTTCAGATACAATATACCGACGTCTCATAGCCTTAGTTGCTTTGGCGTATAATACAAACACCTAAGTAATATTAGAGTGCTTAGAGGAATGGTCATCCGCTCTGTCTCCAGTGGCAAGTTCAGAAAAGAAAGTCTGCTCTGGTTTCTTTCTTTCACATAGCTCCTATACTGTTTATATCAAGGCGCTTTTAACAACCTCAGTGCGTAAAACCTAACGCTAAAAAAGACTGATATTACATCCTAATAATCAAACCTTTCATTTTTCAGTTAACCCTGTATCTCGTCTGCTCGGTAGCACAGTGGTATCGTCACCGTCCTCCGCACACCGGGTGGAAAAGGCCCGGGTTCGAATCCCGTCGATGACGCGAGGAACTTTAATGGGCTTTTTTTCATTCTGTGGCTGAGTTAGTCGTTCTGAGGCGTAGATAGCAAGGTTTCCCCCCCCCCCAGAAACTGGGGTTTTTTCCGTCCAGCAAAACAGGCAAATCGACAAGAGAATACACGCAATTTACAGGCACAAATTAGGGTCACCCGTAATGTATTATTAATTATGTAATTTGAATTATCAATTACGGGTGATCCTAAATATAATAAAACCCTGAATCTCACTGTATGCTGTCAGGGTTGGGTTTAGACTTTGCACTGAGGCAAATTAGACGATGAGGCTTCAGTGTATCATGTTTTCAAACTGCATGCATTGTGTAGGATGACCGCAAAAGTATTCTGGACTTTTCCGTAGATGAGAGAGACAAGCAAGATGAAGTTTGATTACAGTTCCTATAAGATGCATGAATATAAAGGAATAGACAAAGTCTCCATATTATATACATATATATATAAATTAGAATGATAATTAAATAAAAATAATGCTAGCAGCACGGCAAGACAGAAGAGCGAAAATAGTCAAAATTAAACATAACGATCAAACCAACAGAGAGGGAAGAGGAGGGTAACAAGAGAGTAAAAATGTTGTAGCAGAAACTCTCCAAAATAATTTAGAAAATCTAAATGCAAAAATTAAATAATAATCAATTAAATTTTGAATGCCAATTAAATACAAATTTAACGGCGCCCCCTCTGACGGGCACCAAGTCCAAATTTATGTGAAATATCACCAACAGAGATGTAAACCAACTACAATAAAATAAAACAAAAATAAACCAAAAATAGACTGACCATTACGCTCCATCTCAACAGAGGACCACAAGACCAATAATGGTCAGGGAATCGCTGCATTTCGATCGCTAGACAAATCGCCGCAAAGGCGAGTCGATCGAAAGATCAGTCGGCCATCCGATTCTCAGATCCAACCGCCAATGCAGAGGACTTCAATAGCGGTGGTCCTGATGCAGCGAAAATTAAAAATAGGACAGATACAAGGACTCTAATGCAAAGCCACCCACTGACAAAAAGTAATCTTAACCAGATTACATAGACGAATAATATATATATATATATATATATATATATATATACAAAGGGTACTAGGAAAGTTTTGCAATATGACGCAACAATGAATCACAGGAAGCTGCTTGTTGCTGCATGTTGAGACATGTTCATACGTGCATAGTAGCCGCCGCGCCAAGTCGATGGGCTCAGTTATTCATTAGTAGTGAGAGTGTAAAGTGCTTGCGATGGCATCGTGGTCACGAAATGAGATAAGGACAGTTTTGCGGTATAATTTCGTGCGTGGTTTAACCATAGACCAGTGCTTAGAAGAAATGACTCTTGCACTAGATGATGATTGTCCACATCGTACAACGATATTCAGGTGGTATAGAGAATTCCAAAGGGGAAATTTCACTCTGGAGGATTCTGAGAGGCCGGGAAGGCCACGAACGTCAGTTACGGAGGAAAACGTTACTGCTGTGAGGAAAATGCTTGACGAAAACAGGCGAGTGACCTACCAACAGATAGAGGATACTTTGGGCCTAAATGCACCAGCAATTCGTTCGATTCTGCAAGATCATTTGCACGTGAAGAAACTTTGTTCTCTCTGGGTGCCGCATCAACTGACTGAAGAGCAGATGACACGACGTGTGACTTGGTGCGGGGAGATGTTAAAAAAGTTTGATAAGGAACAATCTCGGTATGTGAACAACATCGTGACAGGTGACGAGACTTGGCTGTACTATTACGATCTGCTGACCAAGGCTCAAAACAAAGTTTGGGTCTTTGATGATGACGACACACCCGTAATTGTCAGAAAATCCCGATCTGTAAAGAAGAAAATGATAGCTGTATTTTTCAAATCGAGTGGAATTGTGGAACGTGTCGTTTTGGACACGCAGAAGACAGTCACAGCTAAGTGGTATACTGAACAATGCCTGCCTAAAGTCATTGGATCTATGAAGAACCTGCGGCCAAAGTCAAGAATGGACACCTGGTACCTCCATCACGAAAATGCTCCAGCTCACCGCGCCAAAGCCTGCACCGAATATTTGACCACGACAGGACTGAAACTTCTCGAGCACCCTCTCTACAGTCCAGACCTTGCTCCCTGCGACTTTGCACTGTTCCCGCATGTGAAAATGAAGCTAAAAGGGAGGCGGTTTTCCAGTGATGAGGACCTTCTACGGGCTTGGGACAACGAGTGTGCTTTACTCCCTAGTGAAACTTGGCAGAACTGGTTTAAAGATTGGTTTCGGAGGATGGAGAGGTGTATTGAATGTAGAGGAAATTACTTTGAAAAAATTAAATAAACAAAGCTGTATTGCAAAACTTTCCTAGTACCCTTTGTATATATATATATAGGTATTCAATGTAACCCCTTAAAGGTAATGTTTAAAGAGTTACATATGAAAAGAGTTATAGAGTTGATGAAATGGTTTAAGTGAATGCAAAATTAATAAATCTGGTATGACAGATGCCCCTAAAAGCGCAAAGCAGTATTAAAGGATGCAAGAGTATATACAAGTTGTATTAATATATTGAATATATTGTATGCATAAATGGATGTAAAAGTTACACAAAGTGCCAGTAACTAGAAGGGTGTGGAAAGTAGAAAAAGAAGTAGATTTGTGAAAGGTGAAAGAATGTTAATATCCTAAAGGTTAAGATGAATTAATAGAATTATGGGCTGAATTACCAAGCCAATGTAAAGTGGAGGAACTGTAAAGTAAAATTAGTAGATCAAGATACTAATAAAATGCAAATAAAATAAAAATGGTATAGCTGTATCAAATATGGGGAAAACATTTTTTCATTTTTCTGCTGTCTAATTCTAAATTTCTTCCAGTTCGTCAAATCAGTGTAATACGAGGGTGACACGAACGTTCCTACTATCCTACTTCTATTGCTATTTTTCGTCTTTATTTATTTAAAATACTCCTTTCTTCCTTCCCCATCCTCAATTTAATACCTCACCCTTATACCATTTGCTTGTTCTAAATCCATTTTTAAAATACATTGATTTCCTATATACAGGGTGTCTCAAAAATTTAGTATAAACGTTTAGAGGAGGTAGGTAACATCTAAAGGAATGTGAATCGCATAGGAACCCATAACCGAAAACGTCACCGTAAGTCGGTAGACGGCGCTGTTCATCAGCTCGCGAGAGGGAAAATTTCTGGTTTACTCATTCAAGCAGTAGTCGCCGCACGAAGAGCATGCATCGATATACGAACTGTGAGCTGGCAGACATGCACCTAGTGTATGGATTAGCAGAGGGCCCACACGGTATGCGCCCACATGCGGCACAACATCGCTTCGCAATAAATGCGTGGGCAGGTATGGTCGGTGACTGCTTAGTCGGCCCATACCTGTTACCATCCCGCATGAACTCCGCTAAATATCGGATCTTTCTTGAACAAGTTCTACCAGGGTTACTTGACGATGTTCCAGCAAATGTGAGACGCAACATTTGGTTTCAACATGACGGGGCGCCTGCCCATTATGGAGGGCGTGTTCGTGACCATTTGAACAGGCGTTTTGGGCGTCGATGGATTGGCCGTGATGGACCCGTTGCCGACCGGGCTAGCCGAGTGGGTAAAGTACCTGCCCGGCAACCCAAAGGTCGCGGGTTCGATTCCCGCCTCGGGCTTGGATCAAAGTACTGCAAAAACCTTGGGAGGTGCAATATGGCCATAGAAGCCGATGCGCCAACAACTACCAAATCAATCAATCAATCGATGGACCCGTTGCCTGGTCCCCACGCTCACCTGATTTATCGAGCCTTGATTTCTTTCTGTGGGGGCCCTCAAATCTATCGTGTATGAATCGCCTGTGGAGACGGAAATGGATCTCGTGGCGAGACTTGTCTGCGCTGCTGCTACTGTTAAAAAAACTCCAGGTGTGTTCGACCGTGTCCGCCAATCCATGCTGCGTCGGTGTGACGCATGCATCGCGTCTCATGGTGGAACCTTCGAGCATCTGTTGTAACATCATGAAATGCATCCATCTCGTACTCCATTGTTAATATTATGTCAAATAAATGTTTGCCACTAATTACTGTCTTGTGTCATTTCTGCTTCTTGTGCCTCTGCTACTACTTTCCCGTGAAGTTTCCGGTTATGGGTTCCTATGCGATTCACATTCCTTTAGATGTTACCTACCTCCCCTAAACGTTTGTACCAATATTTTTGAGACACCCTGCATACTAAATTAAATCCTACACTAAATTCTACATATTTAAATTACCATTTTTATTTCAACTCGATACTTATTTTTACCTAAATAAATTACACTGCGTTGGAACTACCTTGTCCATACTGTATTAGAAAGTGCTAATTAGATTTTCGTTGCTTTTTTGGCCTTTCACTTTTCTTCTTCTACTATAGACAAGCATAGAAACGCAGTTCCTGATACATGGTCAGGTGTAGTCCCCTGATGAAATACCTGATCATGTATCAATATTTATTTCAGCTGACATCAGATCAAGTATTTTTGCATTACCTACATTAGACCATTTACCAAAAATATTTCCCCCATATTTGATGACAGATATACCATTTTTATTTTTATTTTCATTTTATTTGCATTTTATTAGTATTTTGATGTTCTAACTTTACTTTACAGTTCCCCCACTTTATATTGGCTTGGTAATTCAGCCCATAATTTTCTTAATTCATCATAACCTTTGGGATATTAACATTCTTTCACATTTCACAAATCTACTACACTTCTTTTTCTACTTTCTTCACCCTTCTAGTTACTGGAACTTTGCAAAATTTCACATCCATTTTTGCATACTTAATTCAACACAGTATATTAAATATGGTCTATTTGATATATCTATGGGCAGAAGCTTAACCAAGGAGGAGACTGTTTTTTTTTTTTTTTTTTTTTTTGAAATTATTGCTACCGAGACAATTTCGGTAATTAAAAATTAAAAAAAAACTTGTCATACAATATTAGAATCATCCAAGGATTACCTCATCAGCCCATTTGTAATATGTCATTACATGTGACATATGCTTTTGTAAAGGGCGGCTCCTTGAACGTCAGTTCATCTTCGCCTCATATCTCTGTGAAGAACAGTATCACTACAAATGGGCCAGATATGTGTGTGCCGGAGGTTTGTGTGTATTATGTGTGTTCTATTGTTCTGTTCTGGCCACTTGTCTACCCAGAAGCATCAGTCACCTGGACAGATGATTCTGGGTACTCGTCCATACCACGGGAAGGTGGGCCAATCCAATAGTGCTCGTGACGTCTCAATTCGAGACTCTGACCCACCTGATGTTGCCAAAAGGTGGACCAGATTCCTCTGGGGGCCCACTCCAGAGGGAAAAAAATGAAAAAAAGGGGAAGGAGAGAGGGGTTTCCGAGGCGTATTAAAAATAAAAAAAGAGAGGTTCCCGTAGTGTATTAAAAAATAATAAATAAATAATAATAATAAAAAAGGTTCCCCTGGCATATTTAAAAAAAAAATACATTACATGTATTCTCTGGTCGATTTGCCTGTTTTTCAGGAAGGAAAATCCTAGTTTCCTGGGGATATCTTGCCTGAGATCAACTAACTTCGCCATAGTAAAAAACGTTCAGGGTAGAAGAAGCCGGAGATTCAAACCCGGGCTTCTATCCGGTGTGGAGAGGACGGTAATTATGAACATTGCCATCCGCGAAGACACCAATTTGGATAATCAAAATTTTCGATCATTCGAAATATCTGAGGTGTTGTACGGAGTGATGTTCCATATAACAATCTCGCACGCCAAAACATCATTAGAGGCAGCAAAATGCACATCCTCCACATGATGCTCAGTATATAACGATAATTCATAGAAAAATAAAACATAAGCCAGTAGCATAGCAAAACTGTAGAGCGAAAGTTGACATAAAAATTAACATAAATTAAATCAACAGGGAGGGGAAAAGTAAAGGTAACAAGACAGAAACTGTAGCCGCAATTCCCCAAATAATTAAGAGTTCAATTAAATCCAATTAATAATAATAAATCCAATTTAAATTCTAAGGTCCTAAGGACCACCGCTATGCAAATCCTCTGCATTTGTGGATCGATCGGAGGAGGAAGGGGTGGTTTGGTCCCTTGATCTGTTCGCCTTTGCAACGATTTGTCTAGCGATTGAAATGCAGCGATTCCATGGCCATTATTAGCCTCGTGGTCCTCCGTCGATATGGGGCATAATGGTCAGTCTATTATTTTGTTACTTTGTTTTCTTTTAGTAGTTTGTTTTAGTCCCTTTTTGGTGATATTTCATGTCTCTCGGAACTGGTATCTTACAAGGGGGGTACCGTTAAATTATTATATAATTGGCATTATTTTAAATTTAAATTGGATTTATTATTATTAATTGAACTTTACAACAACAACAACAACGTTAACAACAAAATTATTGTCTAACTTTAACTATACTGATCCATTTATCGCATGAATTACCTTTTGACTATGTTAAACAGGCAGATGATATCAGAAACTGATAGTCGGGTTAATTATAGGGGACATATTGAGAGGGTTAGCCCTTGACAAGTCCCTTTCAATGTGTCCTATTACCTATAATTGACTTGATATATATTATTATTATGTTGATTAATTGTTTTATTTTTACTTTTGCTTTGACTAATGATTATACTTTACTAGGTTTTACCTCGTGGATCAGTTATGGCTATTATAGGGTTAAGTAACTACCAGCTTATCCGATATGAAATTTATCTTACTAATTGTTCTTAAACTATACAAAATATAAATAATAAGACTGATGTAAGGTTCTATCTAGTTATGTATAGATGGCATTAATTAGTTCTTGTTTAGTTAACTTTACATAAGTTATTTATTAATTTTCTATGCTTTGTATATATATATATATAAGTATATAGTATGTAGAAATGTGAAGATATATATATATATATATATATATATTCACATTTCTATAGTGAGAGAGCTTATGGCCTTAGTTGCTGATGTCCCTAAAAACCCAAACAACAACAACACACTTTCTGGGGAATAATAGACCAATACGTTTGATTTCTATAATTTTCTACTGCGCAAATACATGCTCGATTTTCGAATTGGCTTTACTTTCTCTCTCTCTCTCTCTCTCTCTCTCTCTCTCTCTCTCTCTCTCTCTCTCTCCTTAACAACATAAAAATCATACTGTCGGGTTCCCTGACTCTTCGAGTCGTCCCACGGTGACAGACCTGGTGGCATATCATTTTTGCCACCGCATTTGGGTGACATTGCAAATACGTGCTCACGGAAATAATGAGTTTCTCTGATGCTGTGGGATTTCGATTTTTTTCTGTCGATCCTTCGCTGTGCGGAAGTAATTACAGATAGAGAAAGAGATGAGGGAATACAAAGGAAGATTATACTTACTTTTGTTTACTGTTTGTCGAGGGAAACATAATAACTTCGTTGTATAAAGATGCGTATTAAATAAATTACGTTTCCCACGACAAACAGGTTTGTGTGTTTTATGATTGTCCCCTTCATTAATTAGAGATTACATTTTCAAAGAAGACGCATTGCTTTCTTTTATTTTTACCATAAGACAAATAACGTCTTTCTAAGCAAGCGCAGATACAGGGAATCAAGAAAGAAACAGATAGTCGTAATACAAGAAGTGGATAGGGATATCTTCCGAGAGAGAGAGATAAAGCCATGACCTTTATCTTTCTTAGAAGAGCAGAAGCTGAATTTCGTCGGATATTTTCAAACATGTGTCCTGACGTGATTTACACTGTTCAGTCTGTTGCTGGGAGGGTTATTGCTTCCTTGTATAGTCAAGACGTTCTTCCTTTCAGGAAAGAACATCTTTACTAGGGGTGTAAACAGATGATTTGTGATATCCCTTAATTCAGATGCAGTGGTTAATAGGTTGTTGATTGTTGAGAGTAGCATGTTTTCTTGCGATCAGTCACAGCTGGTGAATTTTCGTCCTGAGGGTTGGTGACGGGGTCCTTTTTATGTCTTCAGACGGGGTAACTGTCGGGAAGTGTCGCGAAGTGGGGGAATCAGGCCCCTATTCGAGAAGCAGGGGGTTTAGATGTTCGGCACCGTCTACAATGTGTTGTGTTTAAGACGGCCCAAGCAAACTGGATACTCGTTTCATGACTTCAGTGCGAAGCGAATCGTTGCGAGAACAGTTTTACTGCTTTAATTTTAAAGACCATATGGTGTTTTATGTGACCTCATGAAAAGTTGCGTTCTTCGACTTGGAATTGTGGCCTTTCATTCATTTGCTGTAGGTAATCTGCCATTTTAATTTTGTGTTGACTACTGGCAATTGACTATGTACATGTGGCCATACATGCGCAATGTAAAGAATCAGACACGAAATGAAAAATTGAATAAAATATATAGTGGTCCTTAGATTTAGGATTAGAAGAGTTTCTGTTCACTGTACACCAGGGTGTTAGAGATATCTGAATTACTCTTTGCTGGGAAAAATGTCTTATAAAGGAAAGCTAAAGAACTAAACTACATCGATTTCTCTCGTATATACACTGTCCATCGTAATGATGAACATTGTATGATACCACCATGAAGAGTAATGGAAAATGAAAAAGAACTGGGGGTAATTGTTCAGTCAAACAAAGGTCTGTGAACTGCCATCTGGTACTGTGGAAATGGGAACTTTTAATAGAATAATTTAGGGAAGAACTACAGAAATTATTGGAGGGGTAGAGGACAAGTGAAACAAGAAGAGATTCTTTTTTTTTTTTGTTGTTGTCTAAAGCTAGTAGGGTTAATTTCTTGCATCATTTGCCAGTAGTACTACCAAATGCTATTACTAACTATCGCTGTTCTAAAAACTTTTAAAAACTTTCCAAGTTTTTTTAGGGTTGCGAATAGGGTTGTTATTTGTTCTGTGGCAAAGCAGACAAGGCTGTTACGCATATTGTCTGTAATATCGTCGGTTTGCTCGATGAGAAACCAAACTTTCAGTGGTTAAAGAGCTGTAACCCTTTCTCGATATTGATTAATTTGACCACGATGCCAAAAAAGCTTACTAAAACTCTTCCCTTCTTGAACAGGATTCGAATGTAGGTCTTTTCCACATGGTGTGGAAGAACAGCAATCATAAGCACTCTGGCCAATTTCCAAGATAAATCAATGCTGTGAAGAAACTGGGTCTTCAACAAGCTATGATCGGTGTTAGCGAACGGAAAGGAATATTGTCACACATTTGGAGTGGAGGGTACCCTTTCTCGAGCATGGAACTAATGAGGCGCATCATACTGTATATATTGAACATTTCCGATAAAATGTTCGTACAGAAAAAGGAAAAGAAAATTTCAACGCTGAATTGAAATTAGTTTTTAAGCTGTATGTCTAAACAGAAGTTACTATTAAAAGAACAAAGTTAATTCTTCTGTGACAACAATGGATATGGTACTGATATCACACTATTGAATTGCTTCAAAACAAGAACAAAAACATTCTCTTAGCGGAAGGACTCTAGAAAGTAAAACGGATGCCAGAGTTTAACAGGATTTGATAAGAATTAGTAAAGATACCGAGACTATGTTTGTTCATTGTGAGAAGGAGTTTATATTAAGATCTAGGTTCCGATGGAAAACATCGTAAAGTTCAAGTTCTGTCTAAGCTTCCGCGTCGGAAAAATCCTCTTGTAAAAGAGAATCTTTGCTTTAGACGGAACGTGGTTGGCGAATTACTGAAAGAGGAAGCTCGGTCATACTTTGGAATAGAGTACGCAGTCAGCAGACAACCTTTCACTTAAAGGTTTTTGATGTGGAGCTGGTTGCATGGTGGTGAGATAAGTAGTTATGGGAACAGTGTATTATTCTTCCTAACTGGTTGGTTGGTCGCAGCTCCACTCGGTAGGGAGGGGAATGGCTTTGTAGCTGTTTGAGAAAATTAGTTCAAGGTTTTTTGTCCAAGAGATTTGAAGCTCTCTCTCTCTCTCTCTCTCTATATATATATATATATATATATATATTTTTTTTTTTTTTTTTTTAATGGGCCTTTTTTACAATGTGGATATGTGGATAAGTTAATCGGGCTCGGGAGAGGGTAGCATGGTTTTCCTCCCGGAAACTCAGGTTTTTCGTCCAGCAAACAGAATATCGACCACAGAACACACGCAATTTACAGACAGTATACACAGAACAATATGGCCATAGCCGCCAATGCTCAAACTCTAATACAACAACAACTGTAATCAAATATATGGATCTAAGAGTTGTATTAGGCTTTTACGAGCATCAGCGGGCAAGGCCATATTGCTCCATATATACTGTCAGTAAATGGTGTGTTCTCTGGTCGATTTTCTCTTTGATGGACGAAAAACCCGATTTTCCGGGAGGGAAAAAACCATTTACTCGCGCCTGACACTGACTAACTCAGCCACATTGCGAAAAGGGCCCATAAAAATTTCCTCATGTCTTCGGCAGGACTTGACCTCAAGCGTCATCCACCCGGTGTGGGAAAAACAAAGATTCTCCCCAGTTACCCACGAGGGAAGATGAAGGAGTAAGTTGGTTAATTGGTCGAGAGGCGGTCTTGGTTCAATAGTCATTGCGCACCATTTCTGTCAGTAATAGTACACTCAGTGTACAGAAACATGGGATACCTACCTAGTAACAGGTGGGCCCACCTTTCGCCCGGATAAGTGCAGTCACACGGCGAGGCACTGAATTCACTAATTCACGAAAGCGTTCCACAGTTATTTCCATCCATGATTGCTGCACCGCTATCCATAATCCCGTGGCATTCCTGGGTGGAGAATCCAAAGCTCGAACGGACCTTTCCATAGCATCTCAAAGATACTCCACAGGGTTCATGTCCGGTGAATGAGGAGGCCATTCCATGGTGGTAAAATCTGCGGTACGCTCTTCAACCATGTTCTAGTCATCACTGCTCTGTGGGGAGGCGCATTGTCCTGTGGTTCACGAGGATTATGAAGGGATGCAGATTGTCTGCAAGGATGGACACGTAACTTGGACCATCCAGAGATGCATATACACATACCAGAGGTCCCAACGTGTGCCAGCTGAACACATCCCAGACTGTTACCGACCGTCCACCTGACGGGACTCATCGGACCAGGAGACCCGTATCCAATCGTCCAAGGTCCAGTGCTGATGTTCTTTCGCCCAGCTGAGGCGTAGAGTCCTGTGTCGTGGTGTTAGCAATGGAACTCTGGTGGGTAGGCGGCTCCCATAATCTACTGCAGCTAATGATCGCCTGATGGCTTTGGTGGAGACGTTTCTAGCACCTCGTTGAAGTGGTGATTTGTGTCACTGTTGCTCTCTGGTTGGCTGAAACAATGCGAGACAGACGTCGACGGCCACGTTCATCCACCACCTTTCTCTGCCCACAGCGCTGTCCACGATGAGGTGTTATTCCAGAAATGGCGTATTCCCGATACACTCTTGATACTGTCGAACGGGGATAGTGCAATTTCTGTACCAACTCCACGACAGAGTGACCCATGAGTCGGGCACCCACCATCATCCCTCTTTCAAAGTCGACGACGTCGTTAGCTCACGACGTTTATCCATACTGATATCGAATTACCGTCTCTACGTGAATGCAGTGTACCTATATACCTGCCAATCGGTAGGTTAGTCACCTAGCGAGAGGGGTGACAGCGTCGCGTTGTCCAGGCACCAGGTAGCCTATGAATTCTGTCCTTTCAGTGTAGTAGACGAATTATATGTAATATTATGTGTAATATTTGTCTGTACTAAGTGCATTGAATGCACTTTGCACAGACAAAGTGCATTTCTCATCCTGCAACATAGTCAAGCCTGCCTGCTGTTACTCACACGTGCAGTTATCAGTAGATTTAGAAATTTCAAATTGTTTCGAAGCCTACCAAGGGAGTTATGCAAGTATAGTGATACATTTTTTTTTCCAATTTTATTTCGTTTTCTTTTCTTTCTTAACCATTTTTCCATGCGATAAACGTTCCATTTCAGTCTCTCTCCGTAGAGGAAAAGTGCATGAGTGATATGCACTTTTCCTCTATGGAAATCGGATATTTATTGCATCGTAGAGATTCGCTTGAAGAAACAACTGGGTTTTCCACATTAAAATTAATGAAAATAATATTAGCCTCGGAAAACATACTATACTAACATTAGTACTGGGAGACAGAAGAGACAAAAACTGTTTACAGATATCAAATTTTAATACAGAGTAGTCTTCTTTGGCCTGTAATGCAACATGTATTCTTCCTTAAAACACTAGTTTACAGGAGGAAGATCGACAAAAATATTTCTTCATTCCTGCAGCAGAACAGTTTTTAATTGGTCAAGTGATTAATCAGTCCATTAGGATCACACCGCATTTTCCTTTTGAAAAAACTTAAAAGGTATTTTCTCATTAGAACTGCATCAGTGTTGAAAAACCAAAAGTTATCGAAGATCTTACAATACAGCTGCTTCTACAAGGTACTATCCATAGAAACCACGATGTCCAACATCAGACTACGAAAATTAGACCAAAACCGACCACTAATTTCCCAACATCCTGCTTTTCAGATACGATACTCCTTTACAAAACATTCCCGTGTTGACGGTATACTACAATTCTTCCTCCTGACGTAAACTGTATGAATATAGTTTACGTTAGGAGAAACAGAAATTCAAAAGAATTGTCACTTAAGAGAATCTGTTTAAGAGTACTGTAGTTCAGATTCTTGGCGCATGAAGCAAAGAAGTAATACATCATCATGACAGGAATGCATTTATAGGGCAATCACATAGATAGATGGAGACAGATCTTATATAACCAATCTGACCAATCTTATATAACCAACCAGTGTGGGCAACGTTGGGCCTCAGTAGGGGTCCAGCGGCTAAACGGCCAGATGAACAACAGAACACAACACTACACATGTACAATATCCATACACTTTAAATCTCTGGCCTTCCCAGCGAACTGGTACACTCACAATGAAAGCAACGCGGAGATGGGGGAAACCCCTGGTACCGTTAGACACTAAATACACTTTATAACCAATCTGATTAGATACTATGATGCAGTAACAAAGGAATTGGATGCAAAAAACAATTTGGACATCATATACTGTACTTAGATTTCAGTAAGCTGTTGATACTGTTGCACATGAAAGATTGCTGTACAAACCGGAAGTGTGGCATTAGAGGCAAGTTACTGCGAGGGATAAAGGGATGGTTGAGTGGAGGAATACAGAGAATGGTTATTAATGGGCGCTGCTCTTCGCGAACTAATGTTATTAGTGGAATCCTTCAGGGTTCATTGTTGTTTTCAATATTTATTAACGATATTAATGAAATAGTTATGAAAATTATAAGAAGGTTCGCGGGGTGGTTAACGACAAAATTTAGGGCATGGTGCTGTAACAAGACCTAGAAAACTTAATATCGGTTGGGCTGAAAAGTAACAATTGAGGTTTTACATTTAAAAATGCAAAGTACTGCATTTTTCAATGTTAAAAGATGTGGTAATTAATCAGCAGTAATTCAACAATAGAATACCAAATGGGTGGTACACCGCACTTAAGTTAGTGTAAAAATAAAAAAGATTGGGGATTATTATGAAGTCAGACATGAAGTTCTCTGAGCATTGCAGAACAGTATGTCAAGAAAGCTCACGGGGCTTTGTCAATGATATACAGGAATTTTACCGGCAGGTATAAGGAGGTGATTATCCCATTGTACAGGCCCTATACAAAACAGTGAAAAGACTTGGATCTGGCATTTTGATTATTGAAACAACAAAATGAAAGCTTTCTAAGGCTCTGTTTAAGATCTCAACTTTTGACAGAATACATATTCAGGTTACTCCCCTATACTATATAGTGTTAGGCCAAATCTTGAATACTGCACACAGGCTTCCAGACCTGTATGCAGTATTCAAGATGTGGCCTAACCATTTGTTGGAACGGTGTACAGAACAGCAAACGAGATTAATGAGTGGAACAAAAGGGTAGTCTTACGAAGAAAGGTTTCAGTTCTGAAAATTGCAGCATCTGGAAACTAAGCCCTGCGAGGAGGTCTGATTAGTGTGTTTAAGAACTTAAAATGGATTGAGTAAATTAAATGCAAATGGCATCGGAACTTTTGTTCGTACGACACACATAAGAATACATAATTTAAATTGAAAAACGACGCTTGCAGGATACATGTGCGAAAATTGGCTTTCAACCAGAAAATGACTGATTGTTGGAACAAACTTCAATCTACTACTGTAGAGGTAGGTAGTTTGAATAAATTTAAGGAAAAAATAGACAAATTATTAGAGGGGATGGGCAAATTGGGTCGTTGTTATTGTTGTTGTAAGGTTTAGGAGCATCAGATACTAAGACCATATTGCTTCGTGCATATTGTCAGTAAATTGTATTGTCTATATTGTCTGTATTCTGAGATTGATTTTCTCTTTACTGGACGAAAATCCGAGATTACGGGAGAAAAAACCATGCTACCCTCGCCTGAGACCGATTAACTTAACCACGTTGTGAAAGAGTCCCATAAAAATTCCTGACGTTATCGACAGGATTTGAATTCACGTCTCTTCCACCTAGGAAGGACGGCGATTGACCATGCCAATGGAACTCAACTGCAATAGTCAAATGTGATGTTTCGGATTCAGCGACTTCCATTAGACTCTTGCACACTCGTTAACAGCATTACAGCCCGCTGTGAGTGTTGTTTATCTGTCAGGGAATCTTATCCCATATTTTTCTACACTGCCTGGCAAAAAAGCAGTCATAGCCACGAAATCATTCAACATGTGATAAATATATAATTAATTCATTTTCTATTATTTTGATTGATCAGTGTAGTTGGTATGTACATTTAAAATTAACAAACCTCATAGATATCAAAATAAACTTTTTGCTAATGTTCAAGCTTAAAGTGCTGTATGTTCGAATAATACATCTAATGTTAGAATTCTTACAATGGTTGCATTCATGCATGCAAGTATCACAAAAATAAATTCCTTTGTTAAGTTTTAATTAATAAAATAAGAAACTGTCGGGATGACACCTTTTTAACAACAGTTTCAGTCGACTGGATTGGAAAGTAGAAATTGCTTGGACGTGATATTACTAGCGACCGTCGATTAATTTTTTCTTGGTCGCAAGTTACAAAGTACAGTTCGATGAAGCTTTCTTTAGCTGCAGAGATCAAAGTAAGATTGTGTATTCCCTAATTAATTGAGTAGTAATACCGAGAATTTTGCAAACAGCCTTTTATCAATAAAGCCCATTTTTTTTCCATTAATTAACAATAACTACTTCTTACTATTGTGAAAAAGCTTTCTTAAAAACAATACATCTAGAAATAACAGTTATCTACAAAAACTCACCGTTAAGAACTAACTACAGAACTAGTTACACTCAAAGGATCCTAAAATTCGACCCCTTACCTAATATTGAGTTCCACTTCTATGTGCTTTCAGAATGACTTGCATGTCGTAGCATAGCCCTCGTGGGTAGCACAGTCGGTATAATCATTGTCCTCCCCACACTGGGTGTAAAAGACTTTAGTTCGAATCAGTCAATGACGCGAGGAATTGATGTGAGTCTTTTTCACAACTTGGCTGAGTTACTTGGTCTCAAGAGAAGGTGGCATGATTTTTTTTTTTATCCCAGAAATTTAGTTTTTCGTCCAGCAAACTAATTACAGAACACACGCAATTTAAAAACATATTATACTATGGCATAAGTTACTGATGTGCTTAAAATAAACCTACAACCAACGTCCTGGCATGGATGTTACAAGGTGTCTGAACTCATATGGACAATCGAATCGCCACATTGTCTGTACAGTATCCCATACTATGGAGGAGGACCTCTTGCGGTAGCACAGTTGATATAATCACCGTCCTCCCTGCATCTGGCGACGACTGCCTGAGTTTATCCCGGCAAAGACTGAACAACGAAGGAATTTTTATGGGCTTTTTCATAACATACTGTCGGTCTCAGACGTAGGATCTGTGGCTGAGTTAGTCGGTCTCAGGCGTAAATAACAAGGTCCCCCCCCCCCAGAAACTCAGGTTTTTCGTCCAGAAAAACAGGCAAATCGACAACAGAACACACGCAATTTACAGACATAATACACAATGCACGGCAGATGAATTTAATTATTCGGGTGGCTTAAAACAAATTTTTTTTTTTTTTTTTTTTTTTTTTTTTTTTTTGTCTGGAAACAGGAAACAGAAAGCGGACCCAAGAATACACGCACAATATACTGACGTCTCATTGCGTTAGTTGCTTTGGCACTGAAAGTGTAAGGGAACGAAGTCTTCAGAATGTTCAACAAACCATTCCTGTACATGCCTGACACAGTAGCCAGATGCATTATCTTGGTGGAAGAATCCATCACTCTCAAGGAACAGCTAGAACTTCGAAGTGTGGTCGGTAATGATGGTACGAAAAGTCTGAGCCATCAAACGTCAATGCATTCATATGAGAGGAACATAGGGTAACTTACCAAAATATTCCCCAGATCAGAATACCGCCGCAACTAGTATGCAATGTCCTTACATGTAGGAGCCAATGACTTTTGTCGCACGCGTATCCTTCTGTAGCAAGATATGCAAGAAAACACGATTCACTATCCTTCTGTAGCATGATATAAAAGAAAAAAACTTTACAGCCGTATTATTCGACATATATTTGTACTCTCTAAGGAGGGCATGCCGAATAGTACTGACACAAGCTAGACAAGTCTTACGATAACGATGACTGAATCGGTAGTCGTGGAAACACATTTCGAGTTTCCAAGTACACCATGGCAGCGCTACAAGACACAAAACGAAGTCATGGCTCAAATGGCAATAAAACATCCTATTGTCCAATAACGAATTAACCCCTGGCTCGTAGCGGTGAAGGGTATTGTGTACGGCGTGTGCCTTTTGTATGCAATAAAGAGTTCTTCCACACTTACTTACAATACGCATGCAAACATTAAGTCGGCACATTGATAATTGAGTCAGAAAATTTGTACAAAAGCAGCTTTTAGAGAACTACGTTGAATCCATGAATGGAAATTGAGAATACGAAAGTTTAAATGCACTGGAGTTTTGATTTACTTCTAATTTTTCTTTTCTTGATTGAACCACGGCGAGGACATCTCTGTTACGAAAGAATGTGTTTGACTGTACAAGAATTAAGATTTGAATATGGATATAAGCGAGAGAAATTTGGAAAAAAGAAGAAAATATATATACAACTGAGGGCAGTTAAAGAAAGCAGTATCCCTATTACTGCATATTCTTGATTAAGTGAAACAAGTGGAATTTCCCAGCAGCATCCAATCAATTCAAATCATCTTGATTACAGTAACATATTTCAGATTCCACGTCACAAGAACATTTGCATTTTCAAAGTCGAAGTGATTAATTGTTTTGAATTATGCCAGCTGGAATGACAAATCATCTTTACTATTTTTATATCCATCGTGACACTTCAGGGAAAACCCAGGCACTCTTGTTTACCGCGATGTTGATTAGACCTTAGAGAGAAAAACCATTATTTTCGTGAAGAACATCAGATAACAAGAGAGGAAAAAGAGAAAGAGCATTTTATGATTGTAATTTTGTCAGCATTCATGTAATATTCTCTTAATTACAACATTGTCAGCATGCACTACAAGTGATGGTACATTTTTCAAAGACGGGCATTGGCACATGCCACTTTTACTTTTTCCATTTTCCTGAACCACTAGGGCGTTTCTTATGAGAGACCGTCTTTGACTGTTTCCAGAATAAATATACGTTTATGAGACGCACACGATAAACTTCAACGGAAAAAGATGAACTGCTGCTTAGCCTTCTTTACTGACTGCCTAACAAATAACAAACCCTTTTCAGGTATCGTTAGATCAGCGCTGTAAGAGAACCTTCTCTGCGTTCCACAGAGTTAGGAGAAAGAAAAAAAAAAAAAGAATGAAAGACAGAGAGAAATGACAGCATGACAGATAGGTTGATTATCTTGTGTCTGTTTGCACGTGGGGGTAAACCATCATCCAATGATTGCTGGTATTAGACGGTAATTTACGGACGCTACGTCATTCCGGGAATTTGACCTCAAAGGAAAGAAAAGGAAACCAACTCTAAGTGGCAAGAGATAGTTGGGAACCTTTTGTAGTGATCTTCTGGGTTAATGGTAAACAATTAATAAGTACAATAGCAATGTGAGGAGAGGGACAGTAACCTAAAAATGGATTTTCGATGACAGTTTCACCACTTCAGGCCTAAATCCAGTAAGGCCTAACGTTAACAAAACAACTACTCTACTCAGTGGCATGGTGCTTGTGCTAGATTCGTAGCAGATGGTCGAAGCCTTTCACAATGCCTGATAAAGTAGAACATAAACAAAACACTACAAAGAGATCAAAGAAGACTTTCAAATAGTAATAGGATAGATCTAGCGAGAATGGGAGAGAGAGATATATCTGCACTTGAAACTCAGTAAATCCTCTAATTGGATCCTCGGGGCAGACGAACGAACACGCTTGGCTCAGATTTCAAGATATTTTAAGAAGGTTTTGGTCGACTTCCAGTTGGTGATTACTCAGTTGAAAATCCAAAAAAGGAAAAATAAACTCCCGATTCAGTGGGGGAGGGGTTCGATTTCAATTAAAAAGACACAGAAAAATGAAAGGTGCAATGCCTAAGGATCAACACATACTATCTATTCATTTCTCTACATACTATCTATTCATTTCTCTAATATCTTAATTAATGAAATCGTAAGTAGTGGGCAAAATACTGAACGCAACAATAGAAGGAAAGTGTTAGTTTTTGCTCCATGACGCAATGGACCACGGATAGCATTATTCTACGAGGATGATCACGACATTGTATGCATTTCTACCAATGTCTCTCTTCGATGAAAACATATTTCTTCAATTTTCTCTCAAAACAGCATCGATACGAACAGAGTGCTTAGAAAAAATTTCTCTGACCTTCATCAATGAAAGTAGGCCAATTTTAGACGGTTAGTTGCAATATCCGAAGATGGCTTTTCTGAGACTTTCATGAAAATTAGAAGCATGCTTATCTTAATTGTTTAATTGTTCGCAAAGCCGGTTGCTTTTTGCAATGGTCATAGAAACACTTATCTGTATCAATTCACCCACAAACCGAGAACTGCTTCCATCTCACTCCCTCGAATCATCACCCGAGGATTCCCGTACGTTTCCGTTGCAATGAAAGTTGTTACTTACATCTTGTCTAATTTTCGTTAATTTATAAGAGATCGCAGTACACTCGAGGATCATCACAGTAAAAAATTACGCCTTTTATCTTTGGTGTTGTAAGATGTAGATCTTACAAATTAAAATAGAAATATCTATTTAGCTAAAATAAATCTAGCAAGGGCAAGTGAGAATTAGAACGGAAAGTGAGAATTAGTATTAATGCCCGAGTTAAAGATAATAAATATTAAGATTGGATATTTAGTTTGAAGAAAACTGGATTTAGTAATGGACAGTTTTAGGCTTGGGAATTAAAATAGTGGCTAAAAGGTAAACAAGTAATTTAAATAATACAAGAGAACAAACAGGGACAGCAGGACTAGGTAGAGAGTGCCATTTGAGAACAGGCGAGAAAGGGTTGCTGAGGGGAAGGACAATAGGACCGTAAAATGGATTACGAAGCGTCTCTTTTGATCTAAGCCACCGTTAGGAAGTAAACAGGAAATTAGTAGACGTCCAGTGTTCGCATCAAAAAGAAACGGCGTCAGAGTGACTGATAAATTTGGATAAGCTCGATATATTTAGCAGAAGTGTGAACACGAAAATGAGTGTTTTGGAGGTGACCGGCAACATGAAAAGGCAGTTGCTCAGGTGTTGACTGCTCATATTTCAGGCCTTGATCACACAGCTTCTGTAGTCAAGACAGAGACAATTTGCGGAGATGGACCCAGGTCATGGAGCCGCTACAAACAGGCCACATACATACACGAATATATAAATGTCATTGAGTGTGCATACATGCATTTCTTTTACTTGAGTCTTGAGAGTTTTGTTATGGTTTACAATTTTGTAAGAGAAGCTCAACTTTCTGCTGGAGTTTCTTACACAGGTTCAAATGATTGTAAATAGAGAGTGTTATGTATTTTTGTATTTATGTAAATAAATAATAATAATAAAAAAACATGAAACAGCCATACTGCCGAGTGAAAAAAAATAAGAAATTTCTAGAGAAGGATTGGTTTGTGCGCTAGGAAGAGAGCTGGGGTGAGTTGTTTTAGCAAATAGGAAGGAATTAAAAATTAAACAGTATGGGGATTGGTTGGAGTCCTTGGGGGAGGCGTTCCAAAATTGAGGGAAAGAGTAAAGTTCAGGGGGAAGTAATATGAGCAAGTGTCCATTCTGTATCTGACTTCTCTGTGGTCGAAAGGGTCATGAGTTTGCGGGTTGAAGTAGAAATAGATTTTTTGGTGGTCAGAGTTCACGTCTCGTGGTAGCAAGGTGAAGGAAGAAAAGGAAAAAAAAAAACGTCAGAAAAAGAAAGCCTTGTCCGGCATCGGAAGGCAGTGATAGGCAGTGAAGGCGGTGGTTAAGTTGAAGGTTAATGTAAACAAGAAGAGAAAGAAAGCCTGGTCCGGCATCGGAAGGCAGTGATAATGGCCAGTTGTGCAGATAATTGAGCCAAGAAGAGAAAGAAAGTCTGGTCTGGCATCGGAAGGCAGTGTGCCCAAGAAATGGAGGAAAGCCTATCTACCACGAAGGAAGCCTGAACGCAAGGGAATTGGAAGTAGCGGCCATTCCGGAACGTAAGTCTGTTCCTGTTTTTTTATTGAACCCCGAACTCAAGGACTCATAATCTAGCTCTGTAAGGAATTGAGTGATAATCCTTTTAAAAACGAATATTCATGTTGTATGAAGCAAGTTAATTATTAAGGTTGAGATAATTTGTTATGAATGTTAATGATTATGAAATAACGTAACAGTGGTAATAAAAAGAAAGTAATAGTATAAAGGAATGAGTAAAGAAATTATATTTATAGGAGTAGTATTGTAAGGATATGTTAACCTATATCATTAATTTAGGCCAGGTGCCAACACGATAACATATCAGATGAGATGTAAAGAGAAAGAAATTTTATTTATAGAGAAACCTCAAGAGTAAAGAGGGATGACTAAGATGATAACTAGAGAGTAATTAAGGTAGAATGAGTGATTTGTAGTAAATATTACTGATGCAAGAGGATACCAGTTGTGATAAATAAATGGGTTAAAAACTAAGAGATTTAACAAAGTAATAAGAGTTGAAATGAGTTTTACTGATGATAGTGATAAAAATTGGTAATGGCAGAGAATAATTGAGTAATCATCGAGGACTCATATTAAGTAAAATACAACTGATTCAAACTGATGTTAATAATTTGTAAATTGAGAATAGTTAATGAGAGAGAGATAGTATAGTGTACTGTAGTATGGTTCAAATATATGGAAAATGGTATTCTTGTATGTCATTATTTGTTTCTTTTATGTTAATGTTGTGCTAAAACCCGCTTTACACACCCCTAGAATCTAGAATTTTCTGTGAATTGCAGTCCGATTTGCGTAATGTGGGGCTGTTTGAGACGTCAGTACGGTGGAAGTTAAAATGCAAAGATTTGCGTTTGTGGGGTGGGATTGTGTCTTCAGTAGGGTGGAAGTAATTGCAGTTAATAACATAATTATACTCTCCCTCATAGTGTGTAGTTTTCAACAAAGTATCCGAAAAGTTTTTGATGTAAAAAGTAAAGCGAATATAGAAAGATGTTCTGTTTACACTCCAGCATTGGCCACTAGATCAAAGGGATTTACAATTATTATTATTATTATTATCAATTCATTTCCGAAGAAATGTCTCTTTACACCTATGCAGCTAGAGAAGACGAGTTACATAAAGAAATTGAATAAATAATAACAGGCAAAGGCAGTTTGTGTACAGGGTCCAACTACAATACATGGCCTTAGCAGCCTCTGGTATAGATACATAAACATAAAGATACAACATATAAAAACATAAAAATACATAAAGATACAACAAAGCGTGGATAGAGAGGTATCTTCAGGAAACCCAATCTACAGCTTGACGAGGGAATACACATTTGGAAGAGCGGAAGATCTGTAGGTTTTGTCATTGCACAGCTTCTCAACGTCTATGGATAATCTTTTCAATATTTCGATGGAGTTAAGTGGAAACATTGTCCAGGGAGGACTACGCAGCTTTGATCTATACGGGGGTGTGTTGGTCTGGCATCTATTTCGATCTAACGATTTGGCGATGATGTTCCAGATATCAAGTGAGTTCAGTTTTCCGGATAGAAGCTGAGACAAGGTAACAAGGTTCCTAGAGATGATGTGATACCTCCAAGGAAGCATATTAAGATTGGTGACCAGGATAGATTTTGAGATTGTAGATGTTAGACCGGCGATCTTCTTTAGGCATTTTAAAATCCAGTATTCCAGGGATAGGAACCTGGTTTTGTAAGATGAGGGTGCAGAGGACCCTGTAATAGTTGAAGCATATAAAGAGATTGGGATTATGCATCAAAGAATATAGTTGATGATAAGCTGCCGATTGTGAAAGTTGGATATTTCCTGTTTCACAGCCCATAAAGCAGCATATGTTTTCATTCGAGTGGCATTAAAATGTGGAGGAACGTCGTAAGGTCTTTGTCTCAGGTGACGCCCAAATCCTTATACTGGGTGACTTTTTTAACTGGGGGAGGTTCGGTTGGAGCTCACAGAGGAAGACTGGGGACATTTTGTAACAATGAGGAACTTTAAATCATCAGCGTATGTAGTAAAGTTAGCATGATATGTGAGGAAGGGTTTTAAAGATGCGGCGAAGAGGGCGGCAGAGAGAACACCCCCTTGAGGGAGCCCTCTACAGCTGAGAATTTGGTGATGATGGTTCTGATTTCTGATGTATATGGCCCTGGACAATAGGAGCTTCTTAAGAAGAACTAAAATGTGGCCATTTCCATAATGAATTACGACCAATAACCTTATTTACCAGTCACGCAGGGGTTGAACCACGGTGCACTCAAAAGTGTTTATTATTATTATTATTATTATTATTATTATTAATATTTTAGGGTTACCCGTAATTAAATACATTAACCCGTATTTGTGTCTGTAAATTGCGTATGTTCTATGGTTGATTTGCCTATTTTGCTGGACGAAAAAACCCCAGTTACTGGGGAGAAAAACCTTGCTATCTACGCCTGAGACCAACTAACTCAGCCACGGAGTGAAAAAAGCCCATTAAAGTTCCTCGCGTCATCGACGGGATTCGAACCCAGTCCTTTTCCACCCGGTGTGGGGAGGACGGTGACGATACCACTGTGCTACCGCGCAGACACTCAAAAGTGTTTGCTACTCCTTCGGGATCACAGAATGGTCTAACACTGTGCTGGAGAAGATTATGAGAAAGACATGAAAAATTATGACCAAAAACCGCCAACACCAATCGAAGTCGACCATGAAGAGACTGACCATAGCTCAGAAAGGAGGAAGGGGGGAGAGGTTAAACAAACATCTTCGAGAAAAAGAAGAAAGCGATTGAGAACATAAAGAATTACTTCCAGAAAAATACAGTGCCACTCTACCAGGCTATAAGGAAGACAGGCATGTGGCCTACCCTACTCAACCTAGGCGAGGAGACCTCTTCCGCCCAGAAGGAAGAAGTGAACATAGAAAGATGGACGAAGATGACACGCCATGGCAGACACTATCATGACCTCCATCAAGCCGGCATAGATAAAATGGCTTCCAATGCATGGCTCACGAGCGGGACACTCTACCAGCCAAACTGAAGGTTTAATGCTTGCCATCCAAGACCAGGAAATCAACACTAGGAACTACACAAAATACATCACCATGGGACTCGGAGTGATAGATGACACATGTGGACGATCACATATGGCCCCAAAAACGATCCAGCACATTACCACATGATGCATGGTGATCACTCAGACGGGTTACCCTCATAGATACGATCAGATAGCCTGGATATTACATCATAAAGCGAGGAAATACTAGTTGATTAAATAAAGTGTACCATTTTACAAGTATGAACCACAGGCTGTACTAAAGACCCCAACCCCTAAGCTGTACTGGGATAGGCGCCAAAATAACAGACAAGACAGTCCCGTAAAACAGATTGGACATAACCCCTCCACCACAAAAAGGAAAAGGCTACCTTATCTGATCGAAACAGCGGTGCCCGACATTGGCAACCGCAGAAAACCTACGAGGAAAAGAGCAGGAAGTACTCAGACCTAAGAGAGATTAAAGAGATGTGGCATATGGAACAAGTAACAACCATCCAGATCACCGTGTCAACCACCGGCATGGTGCTAAAAAGCCTACAGAAGAACCTAGCAGAAATAGATCTCCCAGAAAACACCTACATGAAACTCAAGAAATCAGTGCCCAGAGGAAAACAGACAACAGGATATTCGATGAAAACCAGAGCGCCTTCAACAGGAAAATCGGACAAGAGGAGAAGGAAGACAACGGATCCGGATCCCTTAACCAGAAGGTACTCGGGGAGTGCTGGGGGAAAACCTGTGGCAGCAGCGAAGTTAGCCATAATGGCTGTGCCCCCTGAATAGATCTCAAAAGTTAAGAAAATCAAGAACGTAGAAAAGATAACATCCACGACTACTGGTACAAGCAGTTGAGCTGCACACACAGGCAACATAGCAGAGCACTTCACCCAGAAAATAATGCAGCCTGACACAATCCCAGAGTCTCTGACTCAAGGATTCGCCTACCTGAAGGATACCTCTTCCGCCCAAACAAATCAGCTGTCTCCCAACAATGCACCAGATACTGAACAGCTACATAACTAAGATATCAAACAATTTGGAGAGGCAGAACATCATGGCCGAGAAGCAGAAGGGGTGTAGGCAGATGAGCAGAGGATGCAAGGAGCAATTGGCGCCTTCACTTTTCTGATCAGCTTGTTACTTGTTAACTCGTTGGTACTGGGTCAGTTGGCCTATTTTCACCCATCTCATCTATTTTCCTGCTGTAGCCTTCTTTCCCATGCTAGTGGTTCCTTGTCTTAGCGTTTTGTGTTATTTTGTTCTCTGCTATCCCTTCCGTTCATCCTAGTGGCTGCTACAGCGACACAGTAAATTGCTGTGCGAATGTGTCTAGCGTTACTTCGTTGTTAGTTATTGAGAAATTCAGTATTATATGCGTATTGAGGTGGTTGGTCTGTGACTTGCAAAGGATTCTGTTGAGTCTCTGCTTCGATATGGTGTGGGTTTTTGTGGGGATATCGCGATCTGGAATTCAGCTGCTCTGGGTTGTAGTTCTTGTTCTTGCCGTTCCTCCTCCAGTTTTGGTTCCGTTTTATTGTTTGTAGTTGGTCGCTCATATTCTGC
This sequence comes from Mastigoproctus giganteus, assembly GCF_048544385.1. Classification (NCBI taxonomy): domain Eukaryota; kingdom Metazoa; phylum Arthropoda; class Arachnida; order Uropygi; family Thelyphonidae; genus Mastigoproctus; species Mastigoproctus giganteus. Next base: position 225,017,412 of record NC_143581.1, on the reverse strand, counting down.
TTGATTTTTTTCCAAGAATGCAGGAACTATCAGGTTCTTCTCGACGATGGTCCGTCTCTGGTCTGCTATTCCCTGTTCAGTGACTTGAACAGTCGGAAATCGTTCCGACCACTTCGTGCGAAGTTTCGTCCTGTACATTGTCATGTCTGTCTCGTTTCGTTACTTCGTAGTATGCTCGCATGATGAACGTATTCATTTCGATGCTCCACTTCATGCGTTGGCTTCTTCTTCCTTCCTGGCTGGTCACTAGCGCAGTTGCGCAGGAAGCACTTCTAGTAGGTTGGGCCTGCCCTTCAGTTGTGGTAGCTATACGGGAGACAGCGCCACTAACTCCATTGTCATCTACGAGAACAGTCTCGGACTTTTCGAACCGACTCTTCTGCCTGCTGCCTGAACGCTAGTGACTTTATCCTGCGCTACACTCGAAGCAGTAGGTGTACCTGTTTTGTTTTGGCATTCAGTAGTAGGTAGTAATTGGGAGTGATACGAGATGGCCACTCTCTGCATCATTCCTCAATTCGACCTTGGGAAGGTAGGTCCAATGCAGAGACTTTCGCGATTTACCCCCTCCACAATTTTTTCCCAAGGTGGGATTCGAACCCGAGTCCATGATATAGGTGGTTCGGTGTTGTAACCACTGGGCTAATCGCGCCCCTTTATTATTATTATTATTATTATTATTATTATTGAAAAGGATAGACCTGAAAGCTTGCAGTTATCTAAATATTAATAGTATAATGCATATAAACTTCTCTCCACACCGGGGAAAAAGCACTGGTTCTAATCCCGTGAATGACGCGACCAATTTTTATGAATTCTTTTGACAATGTAGCTGAATTAGTCGGTGTCAAGCGAGGGTTTCGTGGTTTTTTCTAGGATAAATTTAGGATTTTTCGCTCAGCAAACACAAATCGGCTACAGAATAACGAAAGTTCCGAAATTCGCGCAATATGGTCTAAGTCGCTGATGCGCCTAAAATCCCACAACAACAACATATTCAAATACTGATAACATATATATCAGAAACTTCTTTAAAAATAACTCTCCTCTATAAATATAAAAATCTAAGTTTTCGTACAGAACAGTTAAAAATAAAAAAGAAACAAGAAATCTGAAAACTATTACAGATTGCTGCCCATCAAATTTGACACATTTGATAAACCTGATACAAATGTTGACACACTTAACTTCAGTCAAGTGTGTCAATTTAGATGAAGAGCTCGCTTCTGATTGACTCGCTTAAAAACTTGATGTTATCCAAATATGAGGCATTCGAAAAATTGCTGTAACACCCACCAACGGGAGTCTGTCATTCAGTGTGTCCGGGTGTCCAACTTTTATTTTATTATGGAGAGTATTTCCCTAGTACGTAATTGGTGATCCATGTTTAACTCGACTAGAATTTTGGAATTATGTAATTGGGGCCTGTGTGTTAAATTCCGCGAAGGCTTTCAATAAGCCTTCCTTAAAAAGTGGATTTTGGTGTTTTCTTTTGTTCCCTGTTGAAATTCAGGATGATTCTTGTAGATTCAAATATGGCAACCATATTGCTATAACACCCACCAATTTTAAGTGGGCGAGAGAAGGGATTAAAGTCAAAAACTAAGTTTCTAGTAAAAGAAAGAGTTCGTATACTTTAAGAAAATGTTAGATACAGTTCTAAATATTGAACAATGGGTCTGCTGACCGTATTCTATTTACAAAAATGTTTGTCTGATAAAATCTATTCTGTTGTCCATTGGTGTCTCTCCGTACGAGATTCCAACAGTAGTCTGCCAACATATTTGGACTCCATTTTCCCTTATCTTTTTTCCAATTGAAAAATATCTTGGTGAAACCTTTCACCGTGTTCATGGGAAACCGCGCCCAAGTTTTCATGAAAAAAAATTTAAATACGAATGTAGGACATGAACCTTTAACGACAGGTCTTGGTTTTCGGTCATTAACCCACGATATTTGAAAGCTAAAGGTGATGAGAACTGTTTAAGCACATATCTCAGTTTTTGAACATATTTCCTACGAGAATCTGTCAAAATTATTTCAGGGAGGAAATTTATGGCGACCAGTGTAATCACCAAGATAAACGTATTTTTGATGATTGTTTCAATCCAACGTACTAATTTCTTTCCAACGAGTGAATAGTTTTAAACTCGAAAATAAAAGTCAAGTCCAACGTAAATCTGTCACATTAAAGACTTCAAAACAAGAACAATAACAGGATAAAGGCATCAAGACAGTTTTAATAGATAGAAAAGATTACAGCAAAATTAATTATCAGATCCAGTTAAACTGGATGAGATTGTCCAAAGTATGGTCAGCTACACGATAGGTAGTTCATTTAGTAAAACAAAACTCAAAAAGAAGATTGATGATCCTCAGAGATTTAAGAAAGAACTTTGTTTTAAGGTTAATTTTAAGATTAAATTATTTTCGAGGTTCGCCGACAACATTCTCGTAGTAAGCCCTAGAACTACAATTGGCAACCTACTAGTTAAATTCAATTCATTCCATCGTAGGCTAAAATATATATTCTCGAAGTAGAAACTATTAGTGTAACGGTCTGATTTAATTTCCTCAATCACACCGTTACAAAACAGGGTGCGTCTCTTGGTACCCGAATCTTCAGAAAGCCTACACAATCAGTTCAATTTCTACATTACAATTCGTACCATTCGTTGAGTGTAAAGAAATCTGTTTTGCATATGCAAGTCCTTAATAATAAAAAGAATTTGTCTTCTACCGTAAACTTGGAGCTTCAGTTTACTACTACCGTTTGTTATTCCGTGCTAGAGGTAACCCCCCCCCCCCCACCCCCACGACAAACAAGGTTAGATTTTGTGTCATTAATTCTTCTGCTCAGCATTACAAGAACGTTAGAGAATTATAATAAAACAGTATCTTTATCGTACCACAGTTTGTTTACACACAGGATCGCGCAGAGATATTTTAAAACCAGACGTAAAACTCGTCTTCTCTTCCTAATCACAACTGCTTCCACATTTTTCTTACAAAATAAGTGATTTAAGCAATGATCTCATTAGTTTCCAACAAGACTGCCCAGCCAAATAGATGGGATCAATTTCTGTCGGATGTGGCAACACTGAAGTTTCAAACACACGCGCTAATTTTCACAAATGCAGCTTCAGTAGGTTATTATTATCGTTATAAATAAAAATAAATAAAATAAAAACATTTTTTCTCCTTTATACGGGATTTTTTCCGCCCCGTGATGGATACTGGTACCAAATACATGGGGTGGTTGGTTTTGTCCGATTACTACTATTATTATTACTGTTGGTTGAGGAACTGTCTTACTACCTGCAGGTGTTCAGGCTCGTGGATTTCTGGAGTTCCGTGTAAGTATTCTCTGGGAAGCCGATTGTTCCTAGGTGCTTATGGAGGCGCTTTGGCATCATGCCAGTAGTTGGCACGATAATCGAGATGGTCAGTACTTGTACCATATGCCACATATCTTGACTTCCTAATCTTTTCCTCGTATATTTTCTGGAGGTTGCGGGCGTTGGGCACTGTAATGTCGATCAGGTAGGTACCCATTTCCTTCTAGTCGATGATGGTTATGTCTGGTACGTTGTGCGAGATCGTCTTGTCCGTTATGATGGCACGTATAGTCTGCGAGTAGGGTCTGAGGCTCGTACTTGTAATATGGTAAACTTTCTTTGATCAGCTGGTATTTTTGCGATAGCTTCTGATGTACTATTCTGGCCATCTGGTCATGTCTGTGGGTGTACTCCGTCTGGGTGATCACACTGCAGTGTGACCAGGTAATACACATCAGTTCCTGGTGTTTATTACCTAGTCTTGGATGGCGAGAATGAATTCTTCGGTGTCGGGGAAGATATTTCCATTCGTGAACAAAGAATTGGAAGCCATCTTATCTATGTGGTCTTGATGGAGATCATCGTAGTGTCTTCTTTGCCCATCTTTCTGTCTTTGTTTCTTCTGTCTGTCTGTGTGAGTGTGGTCCCCTAGTTCACGTTTAGTGTTGTGTGCCGTTTCTCTGTCCTTTTCATGGCTTGATAGATTGGTGCTGTGTTTTCCTGGAAGTAATCCGCAGGTTCTTAATCGCCTTCTTCTCTTGTTCAATGAAGTTAGTCAATTCCATCACTCTCCTTTAAGGCTATATGGTCAATCTTTCAATGGCTGACTTCGGGTGGTGTTGGCTCCTCCTGGTCATCATTATCCTGGTCGATCTCATAATTTCCTCTAGCTCGGTGTTGGTCGAATCTATGATCCCGAAGGAGTACGTTAGTACTGGGACTGCATAAGAGTTTATGGCTGTGACCATGTTCCCGCCATTCAAATTTGATTTTAGCAAGCGTTTCAGTCTCTCCGATGGTATTTCTCAGTGAGGCGGGCCTTGATCTCCTTGTGCTCTAAATGGTGGGCATGCATCATCCCCAGATATTTGCAGCCTCTCTTCAATCTAAATATTAGAATATTGCGTGGGATAACTAAAACGCACGAATCTCTCTCTCTCTCTCTCTCTCTCTCTCTCTCTCTCCCTCTACTCTCTCTCTCTGTCTGTGTGTCATCGCTTAAGTCTCTTCACCGGTTTTCAGCTGGTAGTTTCGTCCGACTGGATGTCCTTGATCCATGGGGCTTGCATTTGTCTAGCCAAATTGCATCCTCATTTCAGTTCTGTATTCTTCAGTGATCCAAAGTAGCTGTTGTAGTTGATTCTCAGTTGCGGCATAGAATTTGATATCATCCATGTACATCAGGTGAGAGACTGTATAGGTTATTCCTCCCTTCTTTTATGTTATACTCGTACTTGCTGTTATTGAGCATAGTGGACAGTAGGTTAAGCGCTAGACAGAACCATAGTGCGCTCAGGGCATCTCCCTGGAAGATTCCTCTTCTGATGATTATTGGTCTGGTCTTGATGTTCTCGACTTTGATGGTGGTCCTCCATTTTTCCATGGTTGCTTCTAGGAAGTGTATCAATGTCGGGTTGACTTTGTAGATCTTCAGTGTCTCTATCAGCCAGCTATGGGGCATGGACTCGAAGGAGAAAACACAGCACCAATCTATCAATTCTACAGCGTCAATCAATGGTTAATTGACGCTGCATCCTCTGCTCATCTGTTTACATCCCTTCTGCTGTTCGGTAATGATGTTCTGGCTATCTAAGTGGTCTGATATCTTCTTAGTGAAGCAGCTGGTTAGGAACCTGTACATTGTTGGGAGACAGGTGATTGCTCTGTACTTTGTCTGGTTTGTGGTGACTTTGTTCTTAGCTGCTTTCAGGTAGGCGATTCCTTGAGTCGGAGACTTTGGAATTGCGTCAAGGTGAACTATTATCTGGGTGAAGTGCTCCGCTATGTGCCTGTGTGTGCAGATGAATTTCTTGTACCAATAGTTGTGGATGTCTTGGGCGCCGGCAGCATGGTGCAAAGTGCTGCAAGTGCACTACCTTTGAATTTCGAAGTAATACACAATTTTTAATATTTTCATTAATTTATTTTGATGAATTAGAGGAACAAAAAATTTATTCCCACATGCACCACCTTGAAAAATAGCCTGCCGGCGCCCATGGTGAATGTTATCTATTCCTGGGGTTCGCCACTTGTGGGACTTCCTGAACGACTGTTGTACATCTTGCTCCCGACTCTCCCATTCTATTATCTCTTTTAAGTTCTTTGTTTTCTTCCTTTCTCGTAGATCTATCCAGGGGGCACAGCTGCTATGGCCAACTTTGCTGCTCCACAGGTTTCCCCAGAACTCCTCGAATAACCTTCTTGTTGGGGATGGGGGGAGTCCGTTGCCTTCCTTCTCCTCTTGTCCAACTTTCCTATAAAAGGCTTTCTGATTTTCACAAAATACCCTATTGTCCGTTTGCCTCTTGACATTCTCCCTGTAACGACAAAGTCTCTTGCCAAGTGCCAGGAGTTTCTGCGTGTGCGTGTCAAAGTATTCTTCGATCCTCTGATTATAGGTCTCGTGTTTGCTGTGGATCTTGAGGATGGCCTTCACATTTCTGATCAGCTTCTTACTTCTGTTACCCCGTTGGTATTCGGTCAGTTGGCATATCAGATCTCAGTTAGATCTCCTCGCAGTTGCCTAGTTTCTAGACGCTGCAATTTGTAGAACTGAAGTCTTTCGTAGTAAGTGAAACCCCTTTTCCCCCCCTCAATCTTTCTGCTCTTCTCTGCACCCGTTCTAGCAGATCTACATCCTTCCTAAAATGAGGTCTCCGGACCTGTATGCAGTACTCAAGATGCGGCCTAACCATTGCCTTGTTCCTATATATCATTGATAAAACCCCGCGAGCTGTCTTGGCAGCCTGTCTGCACTGTTCAGAGAACTTCATATCTGACTACACAATTAGTCCTATCACATTCTTCAAATTTAGCACAGGCCCCAATTAGACAATGCCAAAATTCCAATCAAGTTAAACAATGATAAAAAATTACGTACTATGGAAGTATTCGATAATAATAATAATAATAATAATAATAATTATTATTATTATTATAAAACAGAAGTTAGATTATCCGCATGCACTAAATTTAGATCCCCCAGATCATTTTTCGAATGTCTCTTGTCTGGATAAAATCAAGTTTTCGAGCTATTAATCAGAAGAAAGCTGTTCATTTTCCAAGGTCGCTTCTAATATATAAATCTTTAACTTATTTGACTAATACTGCAAATTTTCTGGGATAAATAAAAAGGTAAATAAATAAATAAAATACTTCAAAAAAAGGGAAGGCCCTATTTTGGCTAGAGGCCAAACAGATAAAATACTGAAGGCTGCATGGGTTCTCATGGGTAGCGAGCTGCAATAACAGTTCCTTACCACTACTTATCCATTTTTCAAAATAGGATTTAATTTCTGTTGATCAGCGTTTATATTGTTTTGGAATTTTGCGAGCGAGTTTACATCCATCGGTTACTGAACTGGAGTCACGACTATAGCGAGAGTTGTAAGCTAGAGATGATTGAGGTCCGACCCACTATAAAATTTTCTTCATTCGTAAGGTAAAGAAGCGAAAAACAGATTCATGAGGAGATGAAATGTGGAGGATTGGTCATCATATAGAACTGGAAATTTGGAAAAGTCACTTCATGTCCAGCAGTGTGAATGGTCATTCAAGAGAAAGAAGACCCATATCAGCCAGAGAGCTTGCTATTGCGGTAAAAATAGCACAGATAGCCATTTAAGACACACGTATGACTATACATTTTATAGAAAATGAAGTGAACTGTTTTCATTGAATGCATGAGTTCTTGCACACGTGTAAGGTAGCAGCCCGATGGGTTCCGATATTGTTGACACCGCCTCAATAGCTCTACAGGGAACAGTGTTCGGCACAGTTGTTGGAATTTCACAGGTAGAGAATGTTGATGATTTTTTGACTGAACTGTGATGATGGATGGATGGATGGATGGATGGATGCTAGGCACATAGCTATGTCCCAGAAACAAAAACAGATGAGTAAACAATGGAAACATTTATGTTCACCGACCCGCCAAAAAAGCAGGTTCATTTGTCTGCCAACAAGGCCACGTTGTCAGTCTTCTGGTGCTCTAAAAGTATCATCCTAATAGATAACCCCCAAAAAGGTAACAGCGTCACTGTGGAGTGCCACAGAAACCTCCTGAGAAAGTTAAGAGAAGCTATCAATTTGAAGACACGGGGGACTGCTCCCGCTCAAAAGGCTGCTCTCAATGGATTTTGCAATGAGGCGTGGCTTAGAAAGTCTGCAGCACCCACCTTATTCTCCCTCCCTCTTACCTACAGGCTTCTTCCTCTTCCCAAAAATGAAGACACCATTACGAGATGGCAGCCCAGTTTTCTGCTCAAAGTGAGTTCTGTTCAAGACGCCTGAAAGAGATTATCCACAAATGGAGAAAATGTGTATCTCTAGTAAGTAGAGAAAGATGAAACTGCGAACCAAGTTTCAAATCTGTAACTCAAATATTTCTAGTTGAGGGTAAATAATTATCGACTGTCCCTCATATTTGTAATCCACAACTATTTTACACAAAAATTCACTTTATAACCAACTTAACGTGATTTAAAATGTCAATCTTACTTAACATAGAACCTTAATCACTTTTAAAAATACTTTTAATGATAAATTTATAATAATATTTCGATGTAAATAAATAATATAAAAAGATTTTATTGCCAATAAGGTTACTTTTCGGATACCCTATATAAAAATCAACATAAATATAATACAGATGAACGAATGCCAACTATCTGTCTATCTATAGAAATATCACAACATGATATCTTTGTAGGCCCCGGGTGGTTCCTTTTCCTTAGCTGCTGTACAGGTGCTATCATTCGCACATTATTAACTGCATCCGCATACGCTAATATACATGAAAAGTAAATCGATTCCCAAACAACCAAAGGGTGGCGTCTTCTAGCCATAGTTTATCCTTTAATGAGATGTTAGCGGGATGCTCTAATACCGGAGAAATAATTTCCTTGACAGTGTACAATGAAACTGCCTAAGCATGACTAACAAGGCTTTGATCGTTTCGTGGTAAGGATAATAGAAAATTCCTAATCCGAAGAAGAAGAATGTTAAGGCACCTGACAACAACTGTGAGTTACATTAGATATTAATCATTATAGCAAGTTTGTTTAACAGTTCCTAAGAGTTCGCTTCCGTAGGAGCGAACATTATGTAGACTTTATCATAAGTTTCTAAAAGAGAGTATTAGTATACTCCCATCCACCCGTAACAGAAAGCTTGCTGTACGGCAAAACATCATTTAGGTTTTAATCAAGACAAGTTTAGCAATTCCTAAAATTCTCCAGCGTCATTTTCTCAGAAACAGCAGGTTTATCATACGGCTAGACATCTTTACGATTCGGAACAAAGAAGCTAACACGAATTATTTATTTTTGCGGGCATTACCAAGTCTGGAAAAAGGAAAATTAAAACAATCCAACAAAATCTCCCAGATCGTGCAAACAATAAATGTTCAAATACTTTGAATTAGTTATGTGTATTATCGGTCCTCCTTCTATGATAGTAATATATTATTTGACAAAAATGAACGAAGTGTATCGTTGGAAGTTTAATGCGATCTCCTAGATAAGCTGTACGGAAAAACTATGTGGACACTTTATGGCCTGAGTAGTAACATTCTCACTAGGGGATGCTTGTTTGCAACAAATCCCAGCCGAATGATCTATAGCAACCTTTTATTACGAAAGGTGCTGGCACCGTGCCATGTAAACTTAAGGATCTTCAAATTCGTGAGAGTATAATTTGATATAATGGACTATTGGAAGAGCTAGAATTGGACGTAAAGAGGAGCTCTCCAGCAGTACGTGACTGAACTAGATTTAGCAATGGAGAAAGCATCAGTTTATTTCATCCCTTTTATTGAGCACGCAAGGTTACTTTTAGCATCCAAACTGTAAACTGAGACAAGTTTTAAAGGAAATTATTCACACAAGGGCTAACCCAACTATCAAACGTAATTCGAAGTTTAAAAATTCACTTATTGATCATAGGGTGAAATAATTCCAAATATATCTTCGTTTCCATATATAATCAATACTGAAGTGAATCCTAAGAGAGAGATCGATCACAGAACCATTTGTCTTTCAGACTGGTTACTAACTTCATAGGTGTGTGCACCCTTCAAGCATTTATGATCTCGCGTCATTACATCATCACCTGTGGGAGCAATTAAGTTACAAGGTTACCAACTCTGTATTTTCCATTCGAAGATGTAAGGCAGACAGGTGAATACTTAAAAAAGTATTAAAAAAAGTATTGTTTTAATTTCTGTTTTTAAACTCTGCCCTAGATTATCAATTTGCTTCGCTGAAGTTTACGGTATAACAATTTTCGACTTAAACTAATAACGGAGTGTTTTAATCTGCAAACTTCTACGAACTCAGGTTAATTACAATATTTGGCGCCCAGTTTACGAAATCGACCCACCTAAGAAAACTAAAACAAAACACTCTGATGTACAAACTATCTTTATAACAATCTTTGGTCCTGGAAGCACCTACCGAGGGTCTTAACAGATCTCAAGCATGAGCGAGGCCGTACAGTCAATATTGACTTTCATCTTAACGCATTATGTTGTGTGGTTAACGAAGGCGGCGAGAGGGGGTGTTCGCCGACGCTTAGATAACCATGCATCGCTAAGATATGATATGGAACTTTTCACATCGATAAAGAGGTGAGTGAGGCTTTTTAAGCTTTTCTCGCGTCTAAGTCAGAACACACGAGAAACAGTGAATGTGTTACGAGAAAAAACAACTAAGGCTATGAGGAGTCTGTGTATTGTGTCTGTAAATTCTAAGTTCGGTTTGCCCGCTTGCTGGACAAAAAAAAAAAAAAAAAAAAAAAAACGAGTTTCCAGGACAAATTCATGCAACTCTCATCTGAGACCGACTAACTTAGCCACACTGTCAAAAAAGCCCATAAAAATTCCCCCCGTCACTGACGGGATTCGCCTTTATTCATCCGGTGTGGGAAGAATGGTGATTTTATCCACTGCATGACCCGTAGGGGCACACAAGGAAGCATCAGAGTGCTAAAGTCTGCTTTCTTTTTTCAATAATCATCTCGCTTTAAAATATCGGCCCCCGCAAGTAGCACATTGGTTCCAGTCATCGTAATAGCCAAACGCTTTTCTCCTGTCTATCGTCTGAGTAGCTTTTTGAGTGACAGGATTAAGAGAACCACAGTAAGGCATCACTAGAATGCCGGCCATTGGTCAGGGTCTAGCTACTGATAGTGATTTCCACTCTAAAAGACGAATAATTTGGCCATTTTGTTTTAAGTTTGGTGGATTTTCCTGAAATACTAAAATAATAACTGCTTCATCTGTTCAATACTAGTGTCAGGGTGTAACGATTCAGGAAATTGTTAAAACGATCTTTGCTTCTTTTATGGCAGGATTAGTGTTTCTACCGCTTATAGTAACATCTTTACGCGTATTGGCTCTGGTGGTTTGCTGTGCATATTTGGTAAGGATCTGTGGAGAGCAGTGGGGTTTAAGAAAAAAAAGGGGCTCTTTGGATGCGCTCTCAGTGTAGGAAGTTGAGGGAAGTATAATAGGAGGGCTATGGTTCTGTGAGGTGGCTACAGCTCAATCCGTATTTCCATTAGAGATTTCTGTGATGTTGAAGTTAATGCCTACATGGAAAAAGTCGCTCAGAAGGAATTTGTGGGGGGAGAAGGGGAATAATTAGTTGATGGAGAAAGACCATGCGTACCAGAGGGTGGATTAGTTTGACCTTGAAGAGGTAGAAAGGCTTGCTGTGTTGGTACAAATTCCGAGGCATTAGAGATAACTGCGTGGATGGTTGTTAGGCTGAGGGGGGGGGGGGTAGTTGGGGATTTCAGACGTTTCTAGATACATCTTCTGCGAGAGTAGCATAATGAACAGACTTCAGTGTGCTACTGAAGTTTGTCCATCTGAGAATACATTCCTTAAACTTCATTATTCTCTCTGTATAACTTCTTCAAGAGAACTAGTGAAGTGGCTTGTGAAGCAGGTGGGTAGTTTGAATAGATGAATCAAGTTTAATTTTTCTATGCATTCTGTAAAAAAAAGATTTTATAACAGTTTTGGTGCCAACGTCTGTATATCTGGATGAGTTGTCGTTTGGCATGCTTGGGGGGGGGGGGCAGTGATCAAGAATAGGTAACGTAAATTAAGTGAGAAAAGAGAATGCGAAAATTGGAGATATCTATCGCGCCGAGGAAAACAAACAAAACAAAGTACTTGGTTTAAGTAGTGGATGACCTGCGAAGGGTTGATTACTGGAAGAAGTGATCAAATGGAACATGAGGAAAACGACTAATTACAACAAGGAAGCGCTTGTGATATTGTATGGGAAAAATTACACAGCTTTGATTCTTAATTTTTTTTTATATCGGTATTATAAGGGAACTATAACATATACATACAGAGCAGCTCAAGAGGAATGCATTGTTATACAACTTCCTTCACAAACTGGACCGAAACCAACTAAATTTGCCTTAAATTATGGAACACCAAATCAGTTAACTGTACGCTTACGTGTACAAGGGCTGTTCAAGAAATCCCGCAAAATGATTTTCATAAAATAATTTTAAATTATGTAGTAAGGTAAAAAAAAAATTTTAAACTTTTGAACAACTATTAAAGGACATGGACAGATATAAGAAGTTAGTCAACAGCTCGGCACAAGTGCTCAGTTAGTCTATATAGTTGATTGTTTTTTGTATCGATTATTTAGTTATGGTGTACCACTTTTAGGAATTCGTATGTTTGTCCGAGTGTGTCGATTTGCAAGTCCTGTGGTCTTAAAAACAAGGACTAATTCAAGAGCAGTGGGGCTTAATCCCTCTACCTCAGAGGAAATAAAAAGGCCTTTAAGAATTCTTCCATTTCTGATGGGATTCGAATCCAAACCTTTTCAAACGATTGACAAGGCGAACCCGCTGTACTGTCGTGGAGACCGAATTTTTCATTCTGAACAACCACCAAGCATCAAGTTTTTGCATATCAGAAAAGGCGCAAATCCGAGAATTCCACAATGTCCTCCCAGATTCATTATAGAGGTAGCGAATCTGGGAGGAGACTTGCAAACAGGGTCAATTAATTACTTGTCAGTTACTTGTAAAGATATAACTGTAGGTACAGCGAGTAAGAATTTTAAAAAGTAATAATTTTTTCCTTTGAAAAATCGCTAAAAATATATCCTAAAAGACTCCCCATATTTTCATTAATATATGTTTATTTTTTAATTTTCATTTCATTTCTTATTAAAATTAATCTAGCACAAATTACGAGTCAGAGAAACCGGAGACTACGGAGAAAAATAAGAACCATAAGCGGACACGCTCCTTTTTTACCTCCGGAGTCTCCACAAAAACTGGAGACTCCGGAGGTAAATGCGCCCTCCAGTGAACCCTAATCGTGTGCATCAGTAGTCAGCCTTATCTCTTAACTACTGAGTCGACCACGAGACAACGTCATATGTTCTGCGAACCGTGCGATGATGTCTTCACTTGTGACGAGGATACGGTTTTGTAAATAGAGTTGGCACGTGTGATTAACAAATCTGGAGCCGGTACCAAGACGGCTGTCACTGACAAGAGATGTTTATTTTCTTATAATCGTGTCATCTAAGACTTTTTTTCTTTTTTTCCCCGCCAGGGACCAATGAAGTCGTACTGAAAAAGCGTCCAAACTTGGTTACAGTGAACACTCTACTTTGTACTCCTTGGAACAGAATCTTGAGACACCATTTGTTATTCTTAGAAGCTGCAAGAAAGTTCGCAATCAACAGAATGAGATTAGAGAGAAAGTAGGTATCACTGATGCCACAGAAAGACTATTTTTCTGGACTATTTTTCTATTCTGTTTATTCTATTTGAAGCAAACAGCGAATAGATGAACACCCCAATTATTTGTAAACAATGCTCCTTTACTGAAGTCAAAAATTAAACTTCTCTAAATTTATAGATAGGATACACAAAATCCAAATCCAAAATAAAATTCGATTTTGGATTGGAATTCTTTTCCAATTTTTTGGATACACATAAAAATGGAAATGAGCAAAACTGTGCGTAACTACAGCGCCATCTAGTTAATTATACTTTGCTTATGTAATGTTTTTAAGGTTTCTGATTTCTTTTGACTTTCTTACATCTCGCGGGATTTTTCATTTTTGATTTTTCTGTTTTATCAAATACAATGTGAATTTATTAAAGCTTTCTTTTTTTTTTTTGACAAAATAACCTGGAGCAGTTAATTAATTACTTAAAGTAATGACTGAAAAAAAAAAAAAAAATACTGAGGAAGAATTCAGAAAAAACCTCGTTGTAATTCCTGCCCATAAAAACTTACTTTTTGACGACTCCAGTTTACTTTTCGTTTCTAGTTTTCTTAAGCTGAAGAAAACTCAGCTGGAGCGAAAATATCTCAGTAATTATAATCGTGCTCTGTGAGAAAAATAACAGCAAACAACAGAAAGGCGAGTTAATAGGAATTAAAATATAATTAACTCAATGATAGTCTGTCTATGGGAATGGAACTGTCTCCGGAATTTTTTTTTTTTTTTTTTTTTTGGTAAAGATTCAGTTTCACACTAATGAATTTGAATGCAAGGAAAAATAATGTTTGTTATTGACGTGGAAATTATTCTTTTTACTGATGATTTTAGCAGCTCAATACACCCCAATTTCTGATATGCAAATCAAACAAATGTTTTCATGTCTATTGTACTTTTGGATAGTGAATGGATTCTTGGATGGTGATGAAAATAGTTATGAAACGTATTAAAAATCTGCAGAGTAAATAAAGTTTTTGATGAGGTTTGAGAATTGGGATTAATGAATTGCGATGGAGAAAATATTTTTTCCTGGTTCAATACCCCGGGTTTTTTTTTTGTTAATTTTAATCATTTCAAAGTTATCGTTAGGCTTATGAAATTCATGCTAATCAATGTTACATTTTCTGTATGCCGTAGAGTATTGCCAATTTTTCATTTCGATATCACAAACCAATCAGAAGTTTTGTAAAGTTTGTTATCCTCCTGAGGCAATACATATTTCTATAACGCAAAAAAACACAAGAAACGATGCTATTAGCAGTTGCAGTTAGAAAGCATCAACGGCAACAACAAAATACAACAGTACAATCTCAACATTCCGGCATCCAGAAGATCCGGCGCACGCCGTATTTTTGAAATTCCAAATTTCTGAATATT
>NC_143581.1:220747072-220767723 GCF_048544385.1 Mastigoproctus giganteus | reverse complement strand
TGTGACCTTTTAGATAATTCTCATACAACCCCTATAAATGTCCCTTATACCTGTCCGAAGTTTCTCGTTGTCTCCTCATTTCATTGTTACTCTATGGAACTAAATTTTTCCCATTTCATCGCAAGCTGCATAAGTTATACAATTTTTCCTGAGTGTTCTGTTAATTTTGTTGAGCATTGTATAACGGTATAATCTTATCCTTGCTTGCAAAATTCCTGTATATCATTGAAACCCCCATGAGCTGTCATGTCAGCCTGTCTGCATTGCTCAGAGAACTTCATATCTGACTGCACAATTTCACTCCAGGGGCTCACATCTTGTGAGTATGGGCTTGGCACACCCAGGGTCCTGAGCTGGATATCATCATTCTTCTCTTTTTTGGCAATTCCTTTTTACCTCTCTCTCTCTCCAGGGTAACTCGGGGAATTTTTTTTGGCTGGTGCAGCATAAGCCTCAGGCATCCTTGCACCATATGGCTAATAATAATAATAAATACTCCCAAGTCTTTTTCATTTTCCACTGCCCTAAGTGTAGTACCACACAGTTAGTACATTACTCAGGAGTTACTACTACCCATATGCAGCACTTTGCATTTGCCAATGTTAAAATTCAATTGCCATTTCTCAGTCCATCCGCTTAATTTTTCTAGATCCTATTACAATATCATACCACCATGCCAACCTTTCTCTCATCTGTAAACTTTGACATTAAGTCTGATATGCCTTCATCAATGTCATTGAACAACATAAATATAGAGAAGAACATTTCATTATTATTTCATTTTATATGTACTTGTCTAAGGTGGCACCCAGACTAACGTCCAATGTCCATCTCCACCTGTATATTCTGTATTGAAGTAGAATCTCTACAAATGGGCCTACGGTGTAAAGTGTGTGTAATATTTTATAAAAAAAAAAAAAAAATCAGGCCTCTCTGCCACCAGGGAACAGGCACCACCTGAGTATCTGCTACCTGGTGCCTGTCCCCATGCACTTGAAGCCAGGCCCGGGTCTACTTCACCATCTGTGCTGTTTGCACCCACTGGAGGTAGTGCAATACTGGTAGGTGCCAACAACCCCACTCCCAGACTGCCCATGCCTGGAAGCCTACAAAACAAAAAAAAAACACCCCAAACCCATATAGAGAACAACAACAGGCTCAACACCGAACCCTGGGGACTACACTAATAACGTTAATCCATGAAGAGCAGTGTACATTGATTACCACTCTGTCTTCTGCCACTCAATCATCCCTTTATCCATAGCAGCAGTTTTCCCTTAATGCCACACTGCTCCAATTTGTAATGCAGTCTTTTATGTGCAACAGTATCAAAAGCTTTCCTGAAATCCATGTATGTGATATTAAAACTGTTTTTTGCATCCACTTCCTTTGTGCCTACATCATAGTATTCAATCAAATTGGTCAGACAAGGTTTTTCCTTAAGAAACCCATGCTGTGCTTGAAGTATAACTGCAGTCTTGTTTAGATGATCCTGCATTACTTCTTTAACCAGTGACTATTTTCCCGGGAACAGAAGTTAAACTAACAGGTCTGTAATTACGCATATCACACTTTGATCCCCCTTTGTGAATTGGGGATACATTTACACGTCTCCAGTCTATAGAGTCCTCCCCTGAATCCAAGGACTCAGGGGAGGTACCCATAGACTGGAGAAGTGCAAATGTGACCCCAATCCACAAAGGAGGATCAAAGGGAGACACAGGTAATTACAGACCTGTTAGTTTAACTTCTGTTCCAGGGAAATTAATGGAGGCACTGGTTAAAGAAGCATTGCAGGATCATCTAGACAAGACTTCAGTTACAGCTCGGACACAGCATGGGTTTGATAAGGAGAAGTCTTGTCTGACTATTTTATTGGATACTATGATGTAGTCACAAAGGAACTGGATGCAAAGAATAACTTTGATATCATATATTTGGATCTTAGAAAAGCCTTTGATACTGTTGCACATGGAAGACTTCTGCATAAATTGGAGCAGTGTGGCATTGGAGGAAAATTGCTGCTATGGATAAAGGGATGGTTGAGTGGGAGAAGACAGAGAGTAGTAATCAATGGAAACTGCTCTTAGTGGAGTCCCTCAGGGTTCAGTGTTGGGTCCATTGTTGTTTTCTGTATTTATAAATGATATTGATGATGGTATATCAGGCTTAATGTCCAAGTTTGCAGATGATACGAAGGTTGGCAGGGTTGTTAATGACACTAATGACAGTACACTGCTGCAACAGGATCTAGAAAAGTTGAGCAGATGGGCTGAGAGGTGGCAAATGAAGTTTAACATTGACAAATGTAAAGTACTACATATGGGAAGCTGTAATCCCAGAGTAATGTATCAACTCTGTGGTACCACACTGACAGTGGTAGAGAATGAAAAGGACCTGGGGGTAATTGTGCAGGCAGATATGAAGTTTTCTGAGCAGTGCAGACGGGCTGCAAGAATAGTTCATAGTGTCTTGTCAATGATATACAGGAATTTTTGTAGCAGGGATAAGGAGGTGATTATCCCCTTGTATAAGGCAATGGTGAGTCCACACCTTGAATACTGTATACAGGTCTGGAGGCCTCATTTTAAGAAGGATGTAGAGCTGTTGGAACGAGTACAGAGAAGGGCAACAAGATTAGTGAATGGAATATAGCCCTTATCAATTTTCATATAGCCCTTATCAATTGCTGTTTGTTTCGTCTACCTTACAGCTTTGTGGCAGTTATTTTTTTGATGAGCTTAAAAAAAGGGTTGCTCTTACGAAGAAAGGCTTAAGTTTTGCAAATTACAGTGTCTGGAGACTAGGCACCTGCGAGGTGATCTGATTGAGGTGTATAAAGCTTGAATGGTTTGAGCATGCTCAATGCGAATGGGATTCTTCCTCTTGCTCAGAATAATCACCTGAGAGGGCATAAATTCAAATAAGGAAAGACGGTTGTAGAATAGATGTGGAAGTTTGCCTTTAGCCAGCAGGTGGTTGATTGCTGGAACAAACTTCCATCTGTTGTTGTAGAAGTTGAAAGCTTAAATAGATTCAAGGCAGAACTTGACAAATATTTGGAGCGAGTGGATGGGTGAAATAAGGTTTTTTTTTGGCTGATGCTATATAAGCTTGCTTTCTTGCATCATGTGCCTTTGCTAATGCTCTCATAATTATGGCCAACAGGGTGCTTACCTCCTTTGCTGCCTTCCTTAATATAATTATATAGATCCTATCTACCCCAGGTGCTTTTCTTATATTTAACTTCAATAATTTCTCTTCCACTTTCCACTCAGTAATTACAAAATCATTTAGCTCCCTGCTAGAATTTGATAAACTTCTGGCCTCCACTTCCCTAATGAATTTCTCATGTGAATGTAGATGCAAAATACTCATTCAGTTTGTCAGCAGCCTTAGCAGGATCATCAACAGTCAAACCATCACTATATTATTATTATTAGCCATATGGTGCAAGGAAGCCTGAGTCTTATGCTGCACCAGCCAAAAAAATTAAAAATTCTGAATTACCCTGAGAGAGAGAGAGAGAGAGAGAGAGAGAGAGAGAGAGAGAGAGAGAGAGAGAGAGAGAGAGAGAGAGAGAGAGAGAGAGAAAACAAGAATCAGAAGTAGAAGGGAATCACCAAGAAAGAGAAGAATGATGATATCCAGTTCAGGACCCTGGGTGTGCTAAGCCCATACTCACCAGATGTGAGCCCCTGGGGGTAAGGACCAGTTTGATTCATTCCTTTCCTTCTAGTGTTTACATAAGTAAAGAAGTCGTTACATCCTTTGCCAAAGATTTTTTGTAATCTGCCTTTACTTGCCTAACCTTTGTGACTTGATTAATATTAGTTTATATCTATCACAGGCTTCTGTGTCGCCTGATAATTAATATGCACCCCATGCATTTTTCATTTCTGCCACAAGGCTCATTAATTCATCTGACATCCATTTAGGCCTAAACCTTTTCAATACTTTTGATAAAGGAGAATAGGATTTCTTTTTTTTATAGGTCTTTATGTATGACTGGAAATCAGTAAGTTTAACAGAACATTGTAAAGTGGTATACATTGCTGTTTTTTTTTGTCTCACATCAGTTAATTCCCCATTTTCAACAAAGAAGTTTAAGGCTCTGTTGCTGTCAGCAGGGAAGGTAATGGCGATTCCTAGTACTGTCATGTCATTCCTCTTGTGTATTTTCAGAAGCCCAGAGATATTGTGAATGATATATTGTAGTGCATAGTTATGAAAGAACTTGGGGGATTAAATTCATAGAAAACCACCTGGGATATTGAGGAGTGTTGCTGTTGCATGATAATTCAAGGCTATACACAGCATGTGTAACTCATTAATGATTTGGAGTGGAAACTTCTTGATCATTTTTCATATAGCCCTTATCAATTGCTGTTTGTTTCGTCTACCTTACAGCTTTGTGGCAGTTATTTTTTTGATGAGCTTAAAAAAAATTCAAGTCACTGGTTGCAACAGGAACCAACATCTTTTTACCCAGCAGATTTTCAGAATTTGATAAGGCGTTTACACACATCCAGAATTCGGATGTGTGTAAACGTGTTTTGTGATTATATTGAAAAATAAATGTTATGTTCAGGTGAGTTTTTGCTTTCTTTCTTTCTGACTCACTCAGTTCTTGTATACTGTATATATTATGAAATAAAGGTCCATTATATTTTATTATTATTATGTCTGATGGGCAATTCATTCAAACAGAAAATGACTAAATTTTTTAACTGCTACCAGGTTTAAGAACTTAATAAAATATAAAAAAAAAAATATTCTGTATATTTTGAAATTTACTTGAACTCTGGAGTTCAGTCTTCATGGTATTTGTGATTCACAGTGCTTTAACATATATGCTCATTGCTTGCAATTTCTTAGTTATAGTGCAGGGCTCCCTACTTGCTACATTATCAGAACCAGCAATAAAATTAATTATTAGTTATCTGCATTAGTATTTATAATACTTCAGTGTTAGTTTCATTTGTTATGATAATTGCCTTCACGAGCTGTTCTACCTTTCAGAATTTTATCCTGTTATAAATGATGGACTATGACTTCAAAGTGAGAACAGCATCAGAAAGGGCCAAAGTAGAAGATTTATTTGAATATGAAGGGTGCAAAGTAGGAAGGGGGTACCTATGGGCATGTATATAAAGCTAGAAGAAAAGATGGGTATGCCTTAATGTTTTTTTTTTTTTTTTTTTTTTTTTACTTAGGCTACTTTATTTGGAATTGGATCAGTAGTGTCGTATTGATGACAATGGAGAAAATTCCATCGTGATCATTATTTTGTATAGTTATACCAATGAGAGGGGAATGGAACATGCTTACTAAAAGTTTGAGGTCTGTTGAAATCTTCACATACACACCTGCCTAAAAGTTTTGAATCACATTTCATTTTTTCTTAATTTTCAAAGATTTTATTAAAATAGGACCTACTTGTTTACCAATTTTTATTAAAATATTTTCTGTTATGTATAAAAATCAAATAATATTTAAGAAATTTCCAGAATATTCAAGAATATTCCAAAAAATTATAGAAGGCTCCTGTGTATAGAAGAACATTGTAGATGATTCTAGAATATTTATAAAATTGGCAGCATTATTTCAATATTATAGAAGATTGCATGTGATTCTGGAGTGTTTTGCAATAATATAAATTGAGGAGTAAGAGCTGTAACTTATAAAATTGAACACCCATCATTCAGAAAGAGGGTTTGGTGTAATTTTTGTATGTTTTGTGATAAATATGGCAAGATATAAGGAACCGATTGTTGTAAAAAAGAAGTGCTATTATAACTCTGTATAAAGAAAGTTATTCCATGAGGGGGAAAAAAAAAAAAAAAAAAAGGTAAACTGCAGCCAATACCAATCTGCTGCAGGATGGATGGATCATAATCTGACATGCTGGTCCAGTGCAGGTTGGCAGATCGACTGTATTCAGCAGTCAGGGGCTCGAACCCTGATCTACTCAAAGAGCATGTGCTACTGCACTCCCGCTCCTGACCACTTGGCTACGGAGGCAAAACATTGGCAAAAAAGTAGCTGTTTCATTTACAATTTCAAGGAGACTGGCAATTTAAAGGACAAACCATGATCAGGACGACTGCACGTAGCAATGGAAGCACAATATAAGACCATAACACTTTTTTCTAAATGCAGTCGATGACTTAATGCACCTGAAATCCAAGCTGAGTTCAGTAGTAATATAGAAACACCTGTATCTACATCCACTATAAAACTCTGTCTTAAACAAGCAGGACTTCATGGTTGTGTAGCAGTCTGAAAACCCTTATTAAAACCAGAAAAGCTAAAGAAAAGGTTGGCTTGGGCTAAGAGCTATCACCATTGGAAATTGAAGAGTGGAAAAACGTACTGTGGATGGATTGATCCAAATTTGAAATTTTTGGATCCTAGTGTAGAGTTTATGTCAGGGGTGGCCAACAAGTTGATCGCGATCCACCTCTGACTAAATATACAGGCAGTTCTCGCTTTACGAGTTCCCGGGTTTACGAGTTTTTTTCCCCCAAGTATCAAGTATGAACAAAATCGAAAATATGAACATTAATTGCAAAAAATGAATGTTAAACATTCATAAATACTGCATTCCAAAAACATTCATAAATACCGCATTCCAAAAACATTCATAAATACCGCATTCCAAACCACGTGCGTATCCATACTGTAGTGTACCCCGCTTTACGATATTAATCAGTTCCAGAGATACCATCGTATTGTTAAAATATCGTAATGTGAACCAAATAACACATTGTTTTTTGGTAATTCATTTCAAGACCTTGGAAGTTCAAATTTTCGCTGTATAACTAAGCTATTTATCTCTCTAAAATGTCATTTTTAAGGTGACAAGCATGACCTTAAGGCCATATAAAAGGTCGTGAGTGCGGTTTGTAAATTGTAATAGTTACCAATTCAAATGCACTACACTTTCATCGTTATCATATGTTCTGTTATAAGAATCAATTTTGAATGCCTTTGTGATATTTTTCTAAAGCACATTTCTGGAGGTCATGACCATAAAACAAAAACAATTTGCACTTTCCGGTTTATTGGGTTTTTCTGTTACTGCAAGCAATTATAAACGGGTAGTAAACTTGATCTTGCATTTTCGAAAATACCGATAGCGAATTATGGTTTTTTACGTTATTTTGGTAAAATGTGTTTCTCCTTTACTGAAATCTTCAGTCTTATAAAAAAACATAAATAAATTTTCAGAATCTTCTCTTCATTTCTTTTTTTAAGCTTCGTAAACTTGTTACTCCACGTGAATCGTGATAGTTGCAATTTGTGTGTGCCGTTAAAAATGCTTATGCATGCAATCGTGAATTTTATAATTGAAAGAGAAGATTATCTTGGAAACAAATGCCTCAAGAAACATTTCTGAAGAAGACAACTCCTTGGGCAACAAACCAACAACTGCCGAGCCAATAATGAGTGATCAACGAGTGTGCATTTAGTCGATGATGAAGAATAAACATTCTTTAACATTTGTAAGTCGTAAATAATTTCTCTATTATTATAATTTGCTTGAATTTACAGGCTATGTTTTCATTTCTTTCGATAAATTAATCATTGTTTAAACAAACTAATTAGCTAACTAATTTTATTGTTGAGAACTTAACCCCTATTTTTAACCTTATGTCTATGGGAAATAAATTCCCGCTTTACGAGTGTGTGCTAGGAACGAATTAACTCGTAAAGTTGAGAACTACCTGTATATAAAAAAATAGATTAGTCAAAATTTAAATGTTATTATTGTTATGTCTAGTAAAAATTCACGCAGTTACGTTGTGGAGAGTGTAGTGTATGTGTCGAATTCTTATTTAGATTACTTAATATTAATAACTGGACAGTACTTGTATGTTAATTTAATACCCTTTTAATTTAAAATGAATACTACGAAAAAGAGTAAAACGCATAATTTTCATCAAGTGTGAGAACTACTTTTTATACTGAGAATACTTTTTTGTAATGATAAAAGAAAAATGTTGTTGTTTGATTTGCAATGCTTCTGCGGCTTTACCCAAAAACGTAATTTAGGAAGGCACTTCAACACACTCCATGGTAAATACCAATCAATAGAATTAAAAGAACTAAAATCCAGGTTATTCGCACAACAAAATTTCTTCATGACACTCAGTTTATGCTCTAAAGCAGTAACTGTAGCATCATTTGAAGTGGTCATCTTGCAAAAAATGCAAACTATTTTCTGATGGTCAATTCATCAACGACGCATTTTTAGAAAGAACAGATTCTCTTTAAATACTAAAAGTGTTATGGACATACAGCTCGTTTGCTCATTTTTATTCGTATGGTTTCGATGATTCTGCCACTAGAGAAGAACTGATAGGTATGGTTTCGTTAAAAGAATGAACTAGAGGTTTTGATATATAAAATTTTATTGAAAAAATTAAATTACCGCTATTTAAGCTCGTTTCAATAACAACAGATGGAACTAAATAATGACGGGGCATCTTAATGCATTGTGCGTGCCAAAAGGATGATGAATTCCCAGATTTTTTGAGTTACCACTGTATCATTCATTAATATGTGTTAGCCAGCAAAAGACTAAATACTAAAAGTGTTAGGCACCTCCGTAGCCAGGTGGGAAGGAGCAGCAGTGCGTAGCACACGCTTCTTGATTAGACCGGGGTTCGAGCCCGTCACCACCAAATACGGAGGATGCGGAAAGGTCAGGGAATGACCACCGCATATCCCGGAGCAATATGGCCTTAGTTG
Organism: Mastigoproctus giganteus; assembly: GCF_048544385.1. Classification (NCBI taxonomy): domain Eukaryota; kingdom Metazoa; phylum Arthropoda; class Arachnida; order Uropygi; family Thelyphonidae; genus Mastigoproctus; species Mastigoproctus giganteus. The sequence continues at coordinate 220,758,966 of NC_143581.1, read as the reverse complement.
CTAATGCTCCTAAAAACCAAATAACAACAACAACAACTAAAAGTGTTATGGACACAGCTTTCAAAATCGCGAATTCCATCAGAGGACAATCTCTTCAAAGGAGACTTTTCATAATGCAACTCGATGAAAATGAACCAGATCTGATATTATACACAGATGTGAGGTGGCTGAGTTGGATTAAGTTTCTACAGAGATTTCAAAATTTGTTGAATGAAATTAAAAAAAAATTGTTGATCAAAGGGGAGATGATTATCAGTAGCTACAAGATACGGAGTGGTTGTGTGATCTGGCTTTTTTGGCAGATTTTACCAGTAAATTAAGTGATCTGAATTTGGAATTACAAGGGAAAAAAAAAAAAAATCTGGGTGACATGATTAGTAGTATTTCTGTATATAAATATCAATTTTTGGCAATGGCTAAGGATCTCAAAGAAAAAAATTCAATCATTTTGCAAAATCATTTGCAAAAATATCCTATTTTTGAATTAAATAGTGTGAAATATGTTTCTGAAATTGAGAAAGTTGTGGATGACTTTGAAACCAGATTCAGTGATTTTAAAACAGTTGAAGACAGAAGACATTGTTCAATATATTTCTTATCCATTTAATGTCAACTTAGATACGGAACAAATTGCAGAAAAAAATCGCTGAGATTTTTCACATGGGGAAAATATTATTTGAAAATGAAATTATTACATTGTGAAACTATATCTTTCTAAAAGCCAGATCATCAGAAAAATACTTTTGGAAATATGTTTGCCAAGAAAAGTACTCATATGTAAAAAAATGCAGTGAACTTTTAAATTCCTGTTTTGGTTCTACATATCTGTGTGAATCGGCCTTTTCGTATTTGAAACAAACAAAGACGAAGAAACGCTCTACTCTTACGGACTTGCATACAGAAGATTCTTTACGAATGGTCCCATATTGTTTGGTGCCTATAGTCACACATGGTGGTGGTTCCATCATGATCTGGGGTTGTTTCTGTTTTGCTGGAATGGGTGACATTATTAGAATTTTAGTAATTTTAAGAAAAGAAGGCTATAAAAACATTCTTGGACATAATCCAATATCGTCTGGTCTTTGACTTTGTGAAAAAAAAATTTTATATTACAACATGACAATGACCCAAAGCACAGTATATCCCCGATTTTGAAATCTTGGCAGATGACATGAAGACACAAATTTTACATAAATTAAAAATTTAAATACGTATGAATTTAAAATAAGAACTCTTAATTGTATTGCATTTTAAAATTTATAAACAACATTTTTCAATGTGTAGATTAACTTTTTTAACCATGTGCAATGAAATTCTTGATATGGTAGATTGCGGCACATTTTGAAGAAAAAAAGTAGATCGCATCACAAATTAAGTTGGTCACCCCTGGTTTATGTGATACAATCAACTGAAGAAAAAATGGTCCCATATTGTTTAGTGCCTATAGTCACACATGGTGGTGGTTCCATCATGATCTGGGGTTGTTTCTGTTTTGCTGGAATGGGTGACATTATTAGAATTTTAGTAATTTTAAGAAAAGAAGGCTATAAAAACATTCTTGGACATAATCCAATATCGTCTGGTCTTTGACTTTGTGGAAAAAAAATTTTATATTACAACATGACAATGACCCAAAGCACAGTTCTTAGCTGTGCAGGGACTTTCTAGCAACTAAACAATAGGATGGGGTATTGCAAATTATGGTGTGGCCAACCCAGTTGCCTGACTTAAGCTCAACAGTTATCATTATCATCATTAGCCATATGGTGCTAGGAAGCCTGAGGCTTTTGCTGCACCAGCCAAAAAAAAAAAAAAAAATTTCTGAGTTACCCTGAGAGAGAGAGAGAGAGAGAGAGAGAGAGAGAGAGAGAGAGAGCCAGAAGTAGAAGGGGATCACCAAGAAAGAGAAGAATGATGATATCCAGCTCAGGACCCTGGGTGTGTCAAGCCTGTACTCACCAGATGTTGAGCCCCTGGGGTTAAACTTTTTATGGTATCATCTAGACCAGTGGTCTTCAAACTTTAGACAAGGAACCCTTCTCAATGTGAAAAATCAGTGCGGAACCTACTGCCGCTCCTTCCCACCTGGTGCCTCTGTAGCCAGGTGGGAAGGAGCAGCAGTACGTAGCACACGCTTCTTGATTAGACCGTGGTTCGAGCCTGTCACCACCAAATACGGAGGATGCGGAAAGGTCAGGGAATGACACCGCATATTCCCGGAGCAATATGGCCTTAGTTGCTAATGCTCCTAAAAACCAAATAACAAACAAACAAACCATTAATAAATATGTTTCACGTAATACATTTTATTTGAACAAGATGTTACAATTAAAGTTGCAATAATACATTTCATACAATGTAAACATGAACTATTTATATGTGCATTAATGAACCCATTTATTATTTAGTAACTAAATAATATGAAATTTACTGAATACATACTACATTTTAGCATAACATCACTAACAAATAATATAAAAAATTATGCTTCATTTTAATTACTTGGATGTGCTTGTATTTTGCCACAAAGAAAATCAAAATTTGGTATTATTGATGACAGTTGCAAGCACATTTCCGGTTCTGCATCCATTTTATTCCTGTGTTTTGTTTTTGTTGCTGTATATGTGGAAAAAGCCTTTTCACATAAATAAATTGTGACAAAAGACATAATCTTTATTGCATGATCAGACACTTCAGGATATTCACTGTAAATTTCCAACCAAAAATCAAGAAGTTCTTCTTGTTGGTAATTAATTTTTAAGATCGAATCTGTAGATATATCAATTAACTGTTCCCTCTCTTTCATTGATAAATTTTCACTTTGGCAATGATTAAATGGGTTTTTAATCCAGTCGTATGATTCTGTTTGTGCTGGAAAATTAATATAATTAATTTATATTAATAATTAATAGGTTTTTTGTAGATTAAGCAAGTGCTTTATTATGTATTCTTGAACAATTTTATGAAGATTCAGATCATTTTGTATCAAGAAATCACTTAATTTTTCAAAACAGTTTACATTGTTTTTTCGTATGTATGAAATCCATAAATCGAATTTCAAAATTAACGCATTTATTTTATCATTAACTTTAAACACAGAAGAACATCAGTTATCCGGAATAATTTGAAAGGCTGATCTTTTTTTAAATTTTTTTATTAATGGTAGTACAGTAAGTTCCAGTTATAGTGATCATGTTTGCAAATTGAATTTTAATTATAATAAGTGAAAGATTGTTATTACTACCTGTTTATAACATGTTGTACAAACAAAAAGTCCAATAAACTGAAAACTGCAAATTGTTTTATGGTTATGACCTCTACCAATGTGACCTTCAGAAATGTGTTGTAGCAAAATATCGTCTCGGAAACCATAAGTGAATTTCAGATTAGTTTAGCTCCAGATTCGGTAGAATAATATTGGCCCAAAACTGTGCGATTTATTATTTTTCTCAGTTTTTTACGGTAAAATGTGAATGAAAAGAAAACGCTTAGTTTCAATATTGCAACAAAAAATGGAAATTATTAATAGAATTGGAAAAAGTGAAAATTTAGGAAATCTCTCCAAAGAGTTTAATGTGGGGACTTCAACAATTTACAACATCAAGAAAAATTCCAATGCTATAACAGAATTTGTGTCGATTATGGATAGTGAAGGAGGATCTAGCAGCAAAAAGACATGTCGAAACCTGAAAATGTCACTTTATACAGGTCACTCACTTTATTTTTTTGTTTTCTTTAGAGCGAAGTTTAGTGAACCAATGTCTGGCCCAATGTTGTGTGAAAAAGCATTGGATTTTAATCGAAAATTAATAGGTAATGAAGATTTTAAGGCGAGCACAGATTGGCTGAAAAACTTTAAACTGAGACGGTATTACGTGAACTAGATATTCAAGGCGAGAAACTTTCTGCAGACGAATCAGCAGCAGCAGCAGAGCCCTTTGAAAAGTAAGTTTGCTTCAGTTATAGCAAATTATGAGAAAGTAAATGTTTATAATGTTGATGAGATGGGCTTATTGTGGAAAGCATTACTGAGAAAAATCCTAGCCACTAAAAGAGAAATGCCTGCACCAAGTTTTAAGATGAGAAAAGAACGAGTTACAATTGCTGTGTGTGCAAATGCCACTGGGATGCACAGATTGTCCGTGCTAGTTATCTGTAAGTTGAAAAAACCGAGAGCATTTAAAAATCTTTCTAATTTTCCTGTTTTGTATAAAATGCCTGGATGGATGATTCTGTTTTCCAAGATTGGTTTATAATTTTTTTAAATTTAATTAATCTTATTTAATTTAATCATAAGGTAAGATTAAATTTATTTAATTTAATCTTACCTTACCTTATATTAAGTATGTCAATAATTAATGATTAATAGAATAAACATAATAAGATTAAATTTATTTAATCTTACCAGAAAAATTATCTGGAAAATTTGGCTATTCTGAAGAGATCTGACATCACTTATTCCAGATAACTGACTCTCTACTGTATATGAATTTTAGTTTCTTGGAGGGATATATTTACTTCATTTAAAATTGAAAATATATCTGCAAGGTACGCCATAATCTGAATCCATATGTTGTCATGTAATTTTTAGCAATAATCTCGTTTCATTTGAGTTAAAAAAATTTTCACCTCTTCTTTCAGCTCCTAAAACCTGCTCAAAATTTTTCCTTGTGATAGTCAGCATACCTCTGCATGCAGGAGCAGTGTTTTGTGAGAACTATATAGCTCCTAGCAGAATAATGAGAATAATCTTGAGTTTAGCTCCCTGGATTTGATAAAATTAATGATTTTCATAACATCATCTAAAACATCTTTTATTTTTTCTGGAATTTGTTTCACAATGAGAGCACGATGGTGCAGATAGTAATGACAATGTTGAATATGCGGGACTATTGTTTTATTCTTTATATGACTTTTTTTTTTTGCACCCAGTAAAAATTTTGCTCTGTCAGTACAAATGTGAAAACATAAATTCCAAGATAGTCCATGCTTCTCCACTCCATATATATGTTTATAACATCAAAAATGTTTTTGATGTAGCTTTATCCTTAAGACTTGCACAAAAAAATATCCTCTTGGACAGTTAAATTAAAAATATAGCGTACCAGAACAATTAAAATAGCCAAACCAGCAACGTCGAGATATTAATTCATCCTCACAAAAAAGTGCCATATCTGTGATGCATCTAGCAACCATGGTATCAGAGAGAGAGGTACGCTATCAATTTCTTTGGCATATTTCTCACCAATCTTACAGGTAATTAGATCTTTGGCGCAAGATTTTATTAATTTTTTGCCAAGTGTATATGCCTTCCCTTCTCTAGAAATACGATAACTAACGAGATAGGAAGCCTCAAGTGATTTTTCATTATTGCTATACATAAATTTTGAAAACTATTTTTTCTTGCTTTTGGGCCTTCATATTTACGCTTAAAATATTCTCTGTTTTTGCCTATCAAATGTGGGTAGTTACTCCTCATATGTTTTCTTAATTTTGCGGGATTTAGACTACTATTGCTTACAACTTTTTCACATTCGACACATATTCCATTCAGCTCGTCTTCATTTCCAGTCCAAGTAAATCCAAAACTTTAGTAACTTTCATCATATTTTCTTTTTTTAGAACCACCTTCATGTAATTTCTGTGTTTTAATAGGCATTTCTGAAATGGCTGTTTTGGATGTCGAGTTTCTGGAAGTAGATGGCGAAACAATTGCAGATGCTGAAGAATTTTCATGTTTTTCTTCTGTTTGTTCAACTTTTTTTTTTTTAAGTTTTCCTTTTTTTTAACCAAATGTCCATAATGAATGTCAAATCTAATAAATTAAAATTCTTTAATTAGTTTTTCAGCTATCATCAATCATAAAATCTATTCCATTGCATAAATGGAATTAAAATGAATGAAGATCTTACCTTGCCACAGACTTCTCTCTTTTAAATGAAGCAAAGGAATGAAGGTTTTACAATTTCACTGTAATCATAAGAGTAAACTGTCACGTTGAGCTGACCAGCAACTGCTTTTTAAAAAAGGCAAATATGTAGAGAGATGAGATGTGGGAGAGCGAGATTAAATCGATGAGATGTGGGAGAGCGAGATTATGGTCGGATATACTTACCTGTTTCAAAAAGAGCACGAATTCAAAAATGATATTTTTAAAATTATTTGACGCAACCAAAACGATCAATTTTTATTAGTGATTCAAACTGTGTTCTGTAAAACCCCTGGATGATTCTCACGGAACCCCGGGGTTCTGCAGAACACAGTTTGAACATCACTGATCTTGACCATCTAGCCCATGAAGTTTGTCTATCACAAAATTTATGGGAAACTTTGCAGATCACTTGGAAAAATATTAGTCAAGACACTCATAAAATTGATCACCATAATGCCACGCCTTTGTAAGGCAGTGATAAAATCTTGTGGAGGTTATTTTGATGAAAAATCAGTATAGTTGTTAATATTAATCATTTCAGTATTTTTTTGCTCCAAATTTTTTAATAAAAATAAATTAAAAATCTTAAAATACTTTATATTGTGTTCTTTTTTTATATTAAGCCTTACATTGTCATACCTAATTTCAAAAAAAAAAAAAAAATAAATAAAAAACAACAAAAATTATTATATGCTCAGATTCCAAACTTTTAGGTGGGAGTTCATGTAATTTGAGCACACATATGGCTACCTTGGGCATGTAAATTTAATTTGTGATAATAATGAAGTATTGTTCAATGTACTTGGTTATCAGTGATATTGAGGTAAATCAGTTGTTATTAATTTCAGTTTTTACAAGAATCACTGGATTTAAAATATTTAAATAACGATTCCTTAGGCTTTTTGAACAGTGTCTTGTTTAAAATGCATGTTCTTTTATATTTTACTAAGTTACAAAAGGTTAATCTAAAAATGATTAGGTCTGTGTGTGTGTGTGTATATATATATATATATATATATATGTGTGTGTGTGTGTGTGTGTGTGTGTGTGTGTGTGTGTGTGTGTTTATATACATATATTTGCAAACATAGTATAATAATTTCTTTTATAAAATCTTTTTATATATGATCTCTAATGCCATTGTTTAATTAAATATTATGCAGTTGCAATATACATTTTTGTAATTTAATAGGGACTTAATTTAATGGTCCCTTTATACCAGCTTGCAGCAAAATATTTATGCCTCCCTAATGTTAATATTATCTTTATATTGTATTTTAATATGTGGTATTGTCCCTTTTATTTAGATGCTGTCTATTTTTTATCACAATGTAAAACTGGTATGGAATTCATGGAAATAGATAGTAGTGTTGCTAATTACTTGTACATTGATAGGTGTTGGTCCCCAGTGAGTGCTTATCATTGTATACAGGCTGTAATTAGTATTTATTTATTTGGTTCTATTTCATGCTTTTGTTTAGTATATTATTTTATTTTATTTCATATTTTTTCTAATTTCATGCTTTTAGTGGTAGTAGTAGTAATAGCAATTGACGCAAAAAAGCAAGCTTTATATAGCTTCAGCTAAAAAAAAAAACTGCACATTAAACCATCCATACTCTTCAAGAATTTGTCTAGTTCTTCCTTCAATTTATTTAAACCATCCACTTCTACAACAACAGATGGAAGCCTGTTCCAACAATCAACCACCCACTGGCTAAAGGCAAACTTCTGCACATCTATCCTGCAACCATCCTTCCTCAAGTTGAATTTATGTCCCCTCGTGTGTAGTCTCAGCAAGTGAAAGAATGCCATTAACATTCGGCTTACTCAATCCATTTAAGGCTTTAAACATCTCAATCAGATTGTCCTGCAGGTGTCTAGTCTTGAGACACTGCAATTTGCAGAAATGAAGCCTTTCTAGGTAAGAGCACTCTTCTGTTCCCTTTGCCAGTCTGGTTGCCCTTCTCTGCACCCATTCCAGCAGATTATCATCCTTCCTAAAGTGAGGCCTGCAGACCTGTATACAGTACTCAAGATGCGGCCTAACCATGGCCTTATACAAAGGGATAATCACCTCCTTATCCCTGCTAGCAAAGTTTCTGTATATCGTTGACAAAACCACATGAGCTGTCCTGGCAGCATATCTGCACTGATCAGAGAATTTCATGTCTGACTGCAGTTTATTTAATGCGTTTAGCTTCATATCTTGGCCTAATTAAAATCAATTCGTAGCTTGCTTTTACACAGCGTATTAGATACTGGTTGATCATATTTGAGTATACAAAATTCTAATAAGACTAAAGTGAAAATAAAATTCTAATATACATTCTAATAAAATTCTGAAAAAAACAACTACATATATATATATATCAAATTTTACCAGTGGTAGCAGTCAGGCCCATCTTATTTCTCTCTATGCCCTTTTTCCCAAATTCCAAGAACTTAGTTTTAAATCTAACCTTATATTCTCCAGTAGATAGTAGCAGTTGTTGGTCCTTGAGGTTGCCATAGACATTCTCTCAGATATGCCAGACAAGCTGTACTTGCTACCTGGGAGTCTAAAATGCTGATGGAACTGATATTCGGATGACACTCAAGTCAAGTGGACCCAATTTCGGTGAAAGCTGGATGGTCTGTGGCAGCCAAATCCTCTGCTTGCACCTTCACGATGGTGGGACTTTTAGTAATCCTGGGTATAACCTCCATGCACAAGTACATGGTGGTGACCACCTAGGTGTGAACCAACGTAAGCAGGAGTCGAGGTGTGGTACCCACACCACATGGAGGAATGCCGCCCCTCTATGTTACCAGGCAGTACTAGGTGGTAGATGACTCTCATCAACCAGTGCAATACCACCACTTTGCTTATTGGAGGCTTGAAGTGGTGGAACCCATGTTTAGTCTCTAGAGCTAAGTTCTGGTCAACCCTTCCCTATCTCTTCCCTCATGCAGTATGATTGATGACTTTTGAGGTTATGATGAACATTGTGGCAAGATCCAATATTCCTTACATTTTGAGGATTCAGCTCTAAAATGGTGTTCGCAGGCCGGCCGCTAGTTATTAAATTGGACCAAACCTATTGATAATTCTCTAGGAGGCTTCCGGATCAGCTAGTGTATAATCTTGCTACCTCTATTCTGCCAGATAGTGACAGGAGGGAGTACGAGTAGTGTGTATGTGGGGAGCATTGTCGAGGCCACGTTATGTCAAGGATCTGGGTATATTCTTACCATGTGTACGCCATATCCAAAAATTTCATTACTTCATACAGCATGTCCCACCCACTTTTTCTTACTATTGAATACACCATGAATTGTCAAACTAATAGAGCAAGCTTATCTGCGAAAAGATCTAAACCTCCCAAAAACTTCCTAATTCATTTCACAAATATATGTAGTCTCATTTCTGATCTCAACGATGTCCATTTCCACTTGCAGTCTGCCAAACCCCATGTACTTTTTCTGACAGAATCTCAGTTATCGGTTGATTCAACTACTGCTCATCTCAGATGCCCAAATTATTTGCTGTACGATTCCTTTCACCTCAAAGGTGGTATTTGTGCATATGTCCATTCTGATATTCCCTGTCAGAGACTTGGCAATTTGGAATCTCCTCTCTTTGATCTTCTCTGGCTTAAAATCTCTCTCTACCTCATTGTGTCAAATTCATCTATTGTCTCTACTATTCTCCCAACTCCACTAATCACTTGGATCTCTTTGACTTCCTCTCTTTGCAACTTGATTTTCTCCAGTCCAACTTTCCTAACAGTGAGTTAATTTTCCTTGGTGATTTTAATGTTCACAACTCCAGCTGGCTTCCATTTTCTAGTCACACTGACCCAGCTGGTTGAGATGCTGAGGCTTTTGCAATTACTAATGACCTTGCACAGATTGTTCATTTACCTACAAGAATACCGGACAAACCTAATCATACAGCCAATACGCTTGATCTTTTTCTCACAAACAACCCTTCTAAGTACATGGTTGAAGTGAGAGGTCCTTTAGGCACTTCAGATCACAACTTGGTGATTGTCTCTTCTCCAATGGAACCTTTATCTCATGGCTATTCCCAACCTCGTGTTGTTTGGCATTACAAGAATGCAAAATGGGGTGACCTGCGAGATTTCTTTTCTTCTTTTCCTTGGTCAGATTACTGTTTCAAAACTTCTGATGTCAACGTTTGCTCAGATCGTGTCAGTGAAATTATTCGTGCAGGAATGGAATCCTTTATCCCACACTCCACTTTAAAATCTCATCCTTTATCTAAACCTTGGTTTTCCAATAAATGTGCTAAGGGTGTTCAAGAGAAGAATGTTGCATATCGTAACTGGCATGTTTCTAATTCTTCAGTTTCATTTTCTGCCTACACCAAAGCTTGCAACAACCTTCCTTCTGGAACAGCCTTCCTTCATAAGTATTTCCTGAAAATTACAGTCTACAGAAGTTCAAGTCCAATGTCAACAAATATCTTCTTTTGTCTTCTCAACCTCCAACCCAAGCACGGCACTAAGTACTATAGGTTCTAATACCTCTCGTGTTTGGGGTTTACATAAAAGAAAAAAAAAAAAAAAAAAAAAAAGCAGGAAATACCTTTACATTACATGCTACATAATGATTGATTAGTGATGCCAACCATAAAAATTAGAAGCCTCAAGTAATCCTTAAGGAATTTTTAAAGACATGTGATGCAAAATCTCCATTTAAATCAAGAATGCAAAGAATAATTCTGACAGTATATTTAGACTCTAGTAAGGTTTGATACTGTCCCAGTGAATGCTTTTTTATATAAAGTGCATTATTGGAAGGAAGACAAAACAGGATGAAAGGTTGATTAAATGATAAAAGACAGAGGCTTTTTTTTCTGCAAATAGATGTGGGCCCCAAGAGTTCCACTGGGTTTAGCACTTGGATTGCTTATTTGTTCTGTTATTTTGTTATTGATTGAAAAAAAAAAGTTATGTTTGTTGTCAAAGTTTGCTAATGTTAGAGTTTTGGAGGGTGATAAATGATAGTAAACAAAGAATTCTACCAGATAAATTTAGTTGGTCGGAAAATGGTATTTTTAGTATAGTGCAGGTAAATGTTAGGTTCTATATTATGGGTAACAGTAATTATAGATTCAGTGGTGGTCCCAGAATTTTCTGAAGGAGTGTGCTATAGCAGTGTTCCAGGAAATTATCTTTAATCATCATGTAGCAGTAAAGAAATCCACATTATTTTGATCATGGGGGGGGGGGCACTGAACATATCTGTATGGTGGTAGTCCCAGGTAGGCACTAAACATGCTATAGCCTGTTTAGTGTCAGAGATCACCACTCTCTAGATAATTATATTATTTTTGAAGGAATATATTAAATAGTTGATAATGATATTGCCTTAAGAGTAATTGTATAATTTGACATGAAGTTCTCTCAACGTTGCAGACAGGTGCCACAACAGCACACTGTGGTTGCCTGTCATCTGTACAGTCTGCAGTTGCATCTATGATCTGTAGGAATTTTGTTAACAGGGATAAAGAGTTTAATTGTTTTATTATATATAGCATTGGTTAGGCTACACTTTGTGTATTGTATACAGGTAAGGAGACCTCATATCAAGAATTATGTTATTCTGCTGAAATAAAGAGGTATCCCTGGAGAGAGATAGAGAGGGAGGGGATTCTGAGTTGCAGTTTCAAGATGGATCAAGACTTTAAATATCTCAACTTGATTCAGCTAGAATTTGAAAGATTTGACTAAACTAAATAAGCGATATTTTTCACAAATGGCACAAACTGGAAGACATACTTACATTAGGATTTTCTCTGTTGTGAGATGCACGTATATTTTTAATGTATGGACTTTTGGGCCTTCTGGCTTATGTACATGGGGTGTTTTATAATGTCAGGGCCATACTTTCAAGATCAATCTATAGCCTGAAAGCAGTTTATATAAACATATACTCAGAATCATTTTGTTTC
>NC_143581.1:217360065-217465570 GCF_048544385.1 Mastigoproctus giganteus | reverse complement strand
GACATTATGGTCATAAGCCACGATCCTAAAGAATTTGAGGAAAATCTTAATCAGTTATGCAGAGTTAGTAAGGATTTTGGACTAAAGATGAATATGGTTAAAACAAATGAACAATATACCACAGAAATATAATCATTGAAGGAGCAGTAATTGAAAAGGTGGAGTCATATACTTATCTGGGACAAGTCATTAACTGTAATAATGATAAATGGCTGGAAGTCAAGAGAAGAATAAATTTTGGATGGATAGCATTCAGGAAATATAGTCACATACTGAAGAGCAATATCCCAGTTTGTCTGAAACGTAAAATAATGAACCAATCTATAGTCCCCACCATGACTTATGGAAGTGAAACTTGGGCACTCACCAAAAGAATGGAAGAGAAGCTGAGAACTATATAGCGAAGAATGGAACAAATTATATTGGGAATCAGACTGTTAGATAAGAAGAGAAACATGGATTAGGCAGCAAACTCAAGTAAAGGACATTCTTATCAAAACTAAAGAACTAAAATGGTCTTGGGCAGAACACATAGCTCGAAGACATGATGACAGATGGACTAAGAAAATAACTGAATGGTACCCAAAAGGAGCTAGAAGAAAATCTGGAAGACAACGACGGAGATGGACAGATGAAATTCATGAGTTTGTGGGTAGCAAATTGATGGCCATTGCACAAAACAGAAGGAACTGGATAGTTGCTGCAGAGGCCTTTATCCTGCAGTGGATTGAAAATGGCTGATGATGATGATGATGATGATGATGATATGTTAGACATTCTACCTCATAGCATGAGGCCTTTGCCCTTAAATATTTTATAGTTTATATCACTGCATACTGTCAGGCTTCTCTCATATTGTGAAGTAATACATCATAACTGGGTTATCACTATTGCAACACCAGGGTACCTGCCCACCCACCAAGGAGAAGCCAACAAGCTTTGAAACAGTGTCGTCTGGGTAGTGGTATCTGGTGAGAATAAGTAACAATAGTCTTCTCCAATGGAGTCTTCTCCAAAGGTGTTACTTATTCGAGGTAGTACAATACCATGGTAACTCTTTATGAAGGCATTCACAATATGTGATATAACCAAAACGATGCCAATTTAGTTAATTAATTTAACTACTTTGGTAGATGGCTATGTTAAAATGATGCTTTTGCACTAATCTATGTTAAACTATATTATTAATTTCACATGCTATAAGAGTGGTATTATATTTAGTAATAATCTTAATATTATTGGATTATAATAATTTATAATAGTCAAAACAAACAATGATGCAATACAATGCTTATTACACACCATGACAACATTATGCTCCATTATGAAAATTATATTTTTATTATACTAAAAATTACAACATTTATCACACTCTATTTCAACTTGTTGTTGTTGTTGTTGTTATGGAAGTTTAAAGGCGCATAAGCTACTATGGCTATAATGTGCCTAATTTCAACTTGTTAAGGAAAAATTAATCATTAACAAGTATTCGGGGTTTATACCAATACACATTACAAACGTCACTGTATCAAGAATGGACTGGCTTGTGTGCTGGAATTGTATATATGGCAATTAATATATGTATACTGCAAAATCAAGCTCTTGCAATACCAGAAAAAATGCACGAACCACTGTCAACTTTTGCATCAGCTGTAATAAAATGGTGCAGCTGATTTTTCTTACAAATGAAAACAGCAGCAGTTATCATTCAGTGACAGCATTGGGTGTAGCAAAAGTAAAATTACATTAACAATTAAATTTTTTTTACAATTAATGATTAGTGCTTTCAAGTGGCATGAAATTTGCTGCAGTTCTTTCAATGATATCAGTTCCTATATTCAGACAAACAGTAAGAGCAGCAGAAGGAGAATTTTACATATATAAATATAGTAACAATACACTGAAAGGACAGAATTTGTGGGATACCTTGTTCCTGGGCAATGCGACGCTGTTATCCCTCTTGCTAGTGGACGAATCCACCACTTGCTAGGTATATAGATATGCTGCATTCACACAGATTGGTAATTTGATGTCAGTATGGATAAACATCATGACTTAACCGACTTTGAAAGAATGTTATAGTGGGTGCCCAAAGCATGGGTCGCTCTATCATGGAGGCGGTACAGAAATTGCACCATCCGCATTCAACAGTATCAAGAGTGTATTGGGAATAACATCTCATCGTGGGCAGAGAAAGGTGGTGGATGAACGTAGCTATCGACATCTGTCTTGCATTATTTCAGCCAATCGGAGGGGGGGGGAGGGAGAGAGAGAGAGAGAGAGAGAGAGAGAGTGTGGCACAAATCACCACTAACTTCGATGAGGGAGGTGCCAGAATGTTGCCACCAAGAACATCAGGTGATTATTGGCCGCAGACTCACCAGAGTCCCATTGCTAACACCATGACACAGGACTCTATGCCACAACTGTGTGAAAGAACATCGGCACTGAGCCTTGGATTATTGGAGAGGTGTTCTGGTCCGATGAGTCCTGCTTCTAGTTATTCCGAGCAGACGGGAAGGTGCATATCTGGCAGAAACAGAATGAAGCTATGCACCCATCATGTCAACAAGGAACTGTTCAGGCAGGTGGATGGTCGGTAATGGTCTAGGGCATATTCAACTGGCAAACATTGGGACCTCTGGTATATCTAGATGCATCTCTGAATGGTCCAGGTTAGTGTCCATCCTTGGAGACCATCTGAATCACTTCATGGTCATCATGCACCCATAGGGCAATGACTCTTCCAGCAGGACAATGCACCTCCCCTACAGGGCCGTAGTGAGTAGAACATGGTTCAAAGAGCATTCTGCAGATTTTACTACTGTGGAATGGCTTCCCCATTCACAGACATGAACCATGTGGATCATCTTTGGGAGGGCACTGACTCTCTTTAAAAATTACAGCTGTGAATTAGAGGCACCGAAAAAGTGATAAGTGTTTGCCATTTTATTTACCTAATTGTTATTTTATATTGTACTTTATACGTAGTCTTATAGTTCTAGTTACGCTGGTTATTAAAAACTCTTATCTATTAATTTAGATAAGAGTTTTTGTAGATTACTACTTTATCGGTACTACTTAATTTGGCCAAATAGTAATTACTACTGTTTTGGTCGAATCTTGCAGCCATTGTTTTTGTAGAGAGTGGTAGGAAATTCAAATTTTTAATTGTGGTAACTAGGTAGCTCTAATGTAAAATTATATAGTGTAATACTCATCATTGCATTTAGGATTCTTAGATAGTGTAGTATTGACAATTAATTAATTAAATTTATTGATCTTATTAATTTAAAATATCATGCCCAGACTAGAGCAGCAAAGCAATGGGCAAAAAGTGGCAGGAGTGCTGTGACTCGGAGGAGAACCGAGGGGAGTGATTCTCCAACACATCACAGCCTAAAAAAAACGTGCAACTTGTGAAATCATGTTCTGTTCCGAACTCCCTGGAACAGAACATGATCTAGCCAAGGAGGATGTCTTTGTGTGTGCCAGGTGCAGAGAGTGTCTAGAAATTAGGCGTCAACTCAGCGTTCTAATGGGCATCTACGAGAGCTTGAGGTGTAGGGTAGATGCTCTCGAAGAAATTAATATGAGGGGGCCCAACTCAATGCCAGAGCTCACTCCTGGGCATCAGGCAACACAGCGGCAATCTCCAAAGCAGAATGCGCTGGTTTCACAGGAGTTAGTTATTGTTGGTGACACTACTGTCAGGGAGACAGAGAATATATTGTGTAAAAAGGTTAGATGGAATAGGACCAGGGTATGTCTGCCAGGGGCAAAAGTAGATGACGTTGTAAAGCATATATTATCTTTTAAGGGATACAAAAGGTGATATTGTTGTACACGTTGGCACTAATGACATCAAGAGTAGGAGATCTGCAGATTTACTTAACAAGTACAGGTCACTGTTGCAAAAAAGTCGTGAGTTAGGGTTAAATTTGAAAGTGTCTGAAATTCTGCCCAGACACAATAGGAGGGAGTACATGATAAGAGCCTTGTCAATCAATTCGGCCCTGGAAGGAATGTGCAAGGCTCAAGGGGTAGAATTTTTTTCAGCGTGGTCTGTGCTTGTTAGCAGGAGAGACTTCTTCTACAGGGATGGGATGCACTTAAATAGAAAGGGTGCAAGAATATTTGCTGATACTATCGAGGCAGTGTTAGATGGGTCAGAAAACTGCTAGCTTGGGGGGGGGATTCACAGACTAAAAGGTTAAAAGTAGCTGCAGGTAGAGGTGAAGGTGATTCTTGCACTACTTCTATTAGAATAAGCAGCAGCCTGGAGCAAGGTGTGCTGGGGGTTTCGGGGACTGATGGCAGTAATCATGAAACAGGTAGATATATGGGATGTGTTAGGGTAACTAACACATCCCATACATTGTCTGTCCTTTCTCTACACTAGAAGTATAGTAAATAAATTTGATGAATTTGGTCAAGACATCAAAGTTGGATACTGTTAGGATATCAGAGATGCGGTGTCACCCATGTATTAGGAATGCAGAATTGGAATTTGAGGAGTACAATGTGTACAGAAAGGACAGACAGAATAAGAAAGGAGGAGATGTTATGCAGTTAATTAAGAAAAACATAAAATCAAAAGAAGTGCATCCAGTTGATATAGATGAACAGTGCACTGTTGAGTCATTTTGGTGTGACATAAGCACTGCGAAAGCAAAAATAAAGGTAGGAGTGTGTTATAGGCCTAATGACTCGAATGAGTACAATGAACAATTGTACAGAGAAACAGAGTGGGCTAGTAAATCAGAATGTCTTATAATGGAGGATTTTAACTTCCCAGATATAGACTGGAACTTGTGGGTTGCACACTAGTAAGATTTTTGTGGATTTATTAGATGATTGTTGCCTCTCGAACATGCTGCTGCATGTTTGAGAGGCAACCAGAGAGGTAATACTCTTGATCTGATTATAAGCAGTGATCATTCATGTGTTAAGAATTTGCAGATAAAGTAACCACTAGGTGGCAGTGATCACTTTGTACTGATGTGGGATTTACTTAAAGATATAATTACCATCAGGGGTAAAGGAAAGGGTTTTTGTTTCTGTAAAGGTGAGTACAGTGGTCTCAGACAGTTTTTAAATTCTGTACAGTGGGATCAACTGTGATGTTACAACAGCAAATTCTAAGAGGAAGCATTCAAGGAATTATTTGTGGAAGCTACTAAAAGTATCATACCTATTAAGAAAGATTGTTCAAATTTAGGACTAAATGCTTGTCAAATTAACTAATGAGACTCATGGCACAGAAGAAAAATGCATAGGATGCATATAAACTATCAGGCGACACAGAAGCCTATGGCAGATATAAGCTAATCTGTAATCAAGTCACAAAGGAGGTCAGGCAGATGAAGGCAGATAATGAGAAATCTTTGGCAAAGGATGCTAAGAAAAACAGCAAGGATTTCTTTACTTATATAAACTCTAAAAGGAAGGGAATGAATCTGATTGGTCCACTTGACATCGATGGTTCGACTGTTGATGATCCTGCTCAGATAGCAAACAAACTTTTGTTTGTTTGCTATCTGAGTTATTAAGGTTTGAAAATGCCAGAATGTTATTAAATTGTACCAGGGTGCTTAATGATTTTGTAATAATTGAGAACAAAGTGGAGGAGAAATTGTTGAAGTTAAATATAAGAAAGGCACCTGGGGTGGATGGGATCTATCCAGTTATATTAGAAGAGGGGCAGCAAAGGAAGTAAGCAAACCCTTATACCATAATTATGAGAGCATCCTTGGATTCAGGGGAGGTCCCCACGGACTGGGCATGGGCAAATGCATCCCCAGTTCACAAAGGGGGATCGAAGGATGACACAAGTAATTACAGAACAATTAGTTTAACTTCTGTTCTGGGTAAAATTATGGAGTCACTGGTTAAAGATGCATTGCAGAATCATCTAGACATCTTAACTCCTGTTCTGGGTAAAATAATGGAGTCACTGGTTAAAGATGCATTGCAGGATTATCTAGACAAGATTACAGCAATAATTCAGACACAGCATGGGTTTGTTAAAGGAAAAATCTGGTCTGACAAATTTGATTGGTTATTATGATGTGGTTACAAGGGAATTGGATACAAAAAATAATTTTGATATCATTTACTTGGATTTCAGGAAAGCTTTTGACACTGTTGCGCATGGAAGACTACTGTACAAATTGGAACAGAATGGTATTAAGGGTAAATTGCTACAGGATGGTTGAGTGGGAGGAGACGGGGGTAGTAATCAATGGGTGATGTTCTTTGTGGACTAATGTTATTAGTGGAGTCCCACAGGGTTCGGTGTTGGGTCCACTGTTGTTTTGTATATTTATCAATGATATTGATGAAGGTATATCAGGCTTAGTGTCGAAGTTTGCAGATGATACAAAGGTTGGCAGGGTTGTTAATGACAGTAATGGCAGTGTGCTACTGCAACAGGATCTAGAAAATTTGGACAGATGGGCTGAGAAGTGGCAACTGAAGTTTAACCTTGACAAATGCAAAGTACTGCATATGGGTAGAAGTAACCCCAGAGAAATGTCCCAACTGTGTGGTACTACACTTAAGGTGGTAGAAAATTAAAAAAGACCTGGGAGTAATTGTGCAGTCAGATATGAAGTTTTCTGAGCAATGCAGACAGGCTGACAAGGCAGGTCATGGAGTTTTGTCAATGATATATAGGAATTTTGCTAGCAGGGAGAAGGAGGTGATTGTCCCTCTGTATAAGGCAATGGTCAGGCCACGATTTGAGTACTGCGTACAGGTTTGCGGGCCTCATTTTAGGAAGGATGTCGATTTGCTTGAGCATGTACAGAGAAGAGCAACAAGATTGGTGAGGGGAATGAAGGGATCCTCTAACCAAGAGAGGCTTAAGTTCTGCAAATTGCAGTGGCTGGCGACTGGGACCTGCACGGTGATCTGATTGAGGTGTATAAGGCCTTGAATGGTTTAGCACACTGAATTCTGATGGGATTGTTCCACTTGTTCAGATTACGAACCTTAGTGGGCATAAATTCAAATTAAGGAAAGACATGTAGAATAGATGTGTGGAAATTTGCCTTTAGCCAGCGGGTGGTTAATTGCTGGAACAAACGTACGTCCATCTGTCATTGTGGAAGTTGATAGGTTAAATAAATTTAAGGAGGAATTGGACAGGCATTTAGAGGGAATGGTGTGATTTTTTTTGGCTGATGCTGCAGCATAAGCACATACACTTGCTTTCTTGCATCACATGGCACTACTACTACTTCCACATTGTGGATAGGTCCGTTCGAGCTTTGGATCCTCCAACCAGGAATGCGATGGAATTATGGACAGCAGTGCAGCAAGCATGGATGGAAATATATGTGGAATGCTTTCGTGAACTAGAGGACTCAATGCCTTGCTGTGTGACTGCCCTTATCTGAGGGTGCCTCCGTAGCCAGGTGGGCAGGAGCAGCAGTGCATAGCACACGCTTCTTGATCAGACTGGGGTTTGAGTCCGTGACCACCAAATACGGAGGATGCGGAAAGGTCAGGGAATGGCCACTGCATATCTCCGAAGCAATATAGCCTTAGTTGCTAATGCTCCTAAAAAAAACCAAATAGCAATAACAATAACCTTATCTGGGCAAAAGTGGGCCTACCCGTTACTAGGTAGGTATCCCATGATTTCTGTCCATTCAGTGTATTTCGAGTCAAGGTAAAAGCTAAACTGAGGACTACCTTGTTCTTCTATATGTCTGGCAACCAGCAGTTGTTGTTGTTGTTATTTGGTTTTTAGGAGCATTAGCAACTAAGGCCATATTGCTCCGGTGCGGTGGTCATTCTCTGACCTTTCCGCATGCTCTGTATTTGGTGGTGACGGGCTCGAACCCCGGTCTAATCAAGAAGCGTGTGCTACGCACTGCTGCTCCTTCCCACCTGGCTACGGAGGCGCCTACACAACCAGCAGTGGTTCATATTTTAAACAAATAACAAAATAATCATTTGGTTATGTTATTTGTTTAGACGTAGTAGTAGATGATAAGTCTTGCTCCAAACAAGACATCTCAACTAACATTTGCTCTAAATTTTTCTGTTGTGACTATCATAGGTTTATAACATTTATTTATGGCAAATTAAAATCTATTGGCCAACGTAGGACAAGATAACCCTCAAGTTGCTAAATAATGACAATAGTTTAGTAACTTTTTATATAAATAAATATCATGGAGGTAGTACATTCTGTACCACCTCCATGATATTTATTTATATAAAAAAGGCCTAATATAATGTTAACAACAGAAATTATTTTCATACTTACTGCTTAACAGCACGTGCTGTACAGGAGGAGGATGTGCCTGAATTAGTGATATATGCCTGTGCTGGTTTCACAGTACATGGAATTAATTCTATTACGTACTGACCAGTGTAATCCTATAAGGAAAGCAACAATTAAAATAAAACAGACATACAATTTAAAATATTCAATTAAAATTAATCCAACTCCAGTTCTATAACTAATAAAGACATTAAAAATTATGGAAAAAACAAGGAAGTTCAGTTGTGAATGGCATTTCAGCAACTGATTAGGGAGAACTTGAAAATTAATTTAATATTAATAATAAAAGAACTAAGTTTTATATGGCTTTTGGAGTTTAAATATATATGTTTCCTCAAGAAGACAAATTACTGTGTTGCTGGTAAGTCTAATTTTATTGCCCATACACATGCACAACCTTTTTCTACCTTATTAAAGAAATAAACTTGCTCTATTAACTGGAAAAATATATATAAAGGTTTTAACAAAACTAACATTTGCAAAAGAAGTTTACCTTTAAATTATAATTACTGTTGGCTCTCCATACTTGTTTAGGACTGTCAAAAGTCTGTTCACTCCATATCAATTCTAAATCAAATGTTGTGGCCAAGTTTTCGGGAGGGATAATATGACTTTTTATTCCAGGCAGAGTATGATGTTCCATCACAAATTGGCCTATTAAATAAATATAATATTACTGGTATTAATTTGTAATTGGCACTAATTAGCACCTAAACTCATATCCACTATTTTATAATGATGTGACACAAAGTTAGGAGAAGATGTTATTATTTGTTTGTTATTTGGTTTTTAGGAGCATTAGCAACTAAGGCCATATTGCTCTGGGGATATGTGGAGGTCATTCCCTGACCTTTCTGCATCCTCCGTATTTGGTGGTCACAGGCTCGAATACCCCAGTCTAATAAAGAAGCGTGTGCTACGCACTGCTGCTTCTGCCAACCTGGCTACGGAGGCGACGTTATGAGAAGAGAAGCTAAAAATGATTTGAGATGAAAAAGACAAATTTTTTTATGCAGTGTAAATAGGCAGCTAAGAAGGCACATCCCCAATTTATATGACTTTGCTAATAAGAAGGAAGTCATTATTCCTTCATACATGATGACAGTTAGGCCACATGTGAAATATTTATTCAGATCTGTAGACCTCACACCTAAAAAAAAAGACAACTTCTGGAGAGAGTTCAAAAAATGGTCAACCAGGTTCGTAATGAGTACAAATAGATGCACATATGAAATGCAGCTTAAAAGGTGTGTTCTGTAAGTCTAACAACTACACATCTAAGAAGAGATCCAATTGAAGTGTAAAAAATCACCTGAAGGAGTTTGAGTAAAATGAATTTAGGTCTGTTCTCCTCATAGGTGGGACAAGAAACAAAGGGCATAAATATAGTCTCAAAAAATAAGAGAAGACTGGATCTTCTGAGCTTCACTTATGGGCAGTAGGTTGTTGAAAACTGGAATAAATTACCTCTAATTGTGGCAGAGAATGTAGCTGGACTCATTATTATTATTATTATTATTATTATTAATGAGTCATGTCACATTCAAAACAGAATTTGATGTGGGAATGTGAACAGTATGAATATTATTTTATATTTTATTATTTTTTTGGCTGATTCAGAAAAAAGTCTGCTTCCTTGCATCATTTGGCCTTACTAATACTAATCCCACTAGAATATTGGAAGAATTTTCTCATAGGTCAGGTGAAACAGTCATATGGTATCTATTCAAGGTGCCAATCACAGTAATAAAGTCAAATAAATTTAAAATAAATAGAACTTTATTATGTACAATAAAAATAAAATACTATAATGTATAAAACATAAAAAACCATTACAAAATACAATTCAAATACAAAAAAATTAAGAGAAAAAAATATAATTAAAGTGTTTTAAATTAATTTAATATGGATATTTTAAAATCAAAACGTGTCTGTGCGCGTGCGCATACATACACACAACTAGGTTACTGGCAACTTTCTATAGTAATATTTTATAACTATGGTCTTGCTCATCCTGAATAGAACTGCTCAGGATCAAAATAAATATTTTGATCCTGAGCTATCTGGGAGATGAATGATTTCATGATAACTGAAAAGGGTACAGAACCAAAGTTATTTCAATTAAAAGTGAATAAGACACCAGGGACTATATAAGGTATGTTCGTGTCAGATGGCACCTGGGATTTCTCCCATCTCTGCATGTGTTCGCTGTAGGGAGGACAGTACACTGTCAAGCCAGAGACTTGAAAGTGTGTGGGCCATGTCTGTGCAGTGTGATGTGTTGTGCCCATTGTTTGTCCGACTTATTGGCTGCCAGGCCTGTAGTGGGGCCTGACATTACCCATACCTCACCACGTGGAGGCTAGCCGGGTGTGTCCAGTATCACAAGTTGCTCTGGCAGGTCCTGCCACCCAGTTTCCTAGGATTTCAGTGGCTAGGACCTAAAAAAAAAAAAAAAACGCATTTGACATTAATGCTTAATGGGATTACTGTTATGAAATCGCTGGTTGGGATTGAACGGTAGAGAGATGTGTTAAAAGGCCTAATAAGTCGGGCAAACTTTTGATGTTATTAAATTTAGATGTGAGGTTATACGCTAGATAAAAGATAATAGTGTTAATTGTCTTAGAGATTTACATGAAACCAGTAGAATTTAGACGTTGATTAGAATTTGGAAGCATTGTTAAGGGGTATGCTCGGTTGGTTTAGTGAGAGAGGGGGGGAGACTGAAGACTGGGGGAAAAACAGATAGAAGAATAGGGATAATAGAGTAGGCATCCCCAAAGAGGTCAGTGGAGACGAGCTCCACCAAGTGATGTGGGTGGGGGAACAGAGACCTGTATCCCCCACCTTGGGATGGGGTTTTAAAGGGAACCGGGTTAGAGTACCCAGTTCAGATCGCCAATGGCATGTCGGCAGCAAAGCCGCAGTATGTCTTTGTCGGAGATGGTTGTCATGTACACATAGTGTCGAATCCGGTAAGGTCAAGCTGCCCATCTCGCTCTGGGGGTGGGATATGTCAACTGGCAGCGGGAACCCACCAGGTGAAAGGGTGGGAGACACACACATACTTCATTCATATAATCTGCATTCTCAATCTACTTGCATTCTTTTTTTTTTTTTTTTATTACTTTTTTCTTATTTTATAATTTTTTTACCCCAAGTTTTATTTATATATATATATATATTTTTTTTTTTTCCACTCACACTCATTCATCTTTTTCTCACACACCAGGGGGGGATGCAATGATGTGTAATGTAAATTTAAATACTAATTAAAACTAGAGTTAGTGTGTACTTAACTGTAGCATTTATGGTTTGTGTTCTTTTTCTCACGCACTTACACTTTCATTCATTCTTCTAGCTCTCATTTCATTTATTCGACCCTTGCTTTCTGCACTGCACTGCACTCTCTGGGCACCTCAACTTACTGTTATTCTTCAGTTGTGGTGTAGGTCTAGCTGCAAGTTTTTTTGCAGGCCAGGGGAGAATGCAGTGATAGTGTTTATGTGATTGGAAAATGTTTGTTAGTATATATAAAGTAGTGTAAGTTATTTTTAACTTTGTATTCTTTCAGCCAATTACATTTGCTCTTCCACTCATTCCCATTCACTCTCTCTTTCCCTCATGCTAGGTCACTCTTTCTTTCACCAAAACTGCCATTTATTCCCTCTTACCATAATTCCTAGTTAACTCAGTGCCCAACCTATTCATTCTGTCTTTCATTCTTCTTTCATTCTATATTGCACCCCCTTGCTACCAGTTTACTGATATTTTTCAGCTAATCTGCTTCCCTGGCTGCCTGTACATCTCCCTCCCCTACATAGTTACTTATTTGGTGTGGGCCCCAGGTTCCTACACATGGCTGGGTAGTCCTGTGGAGTGCTGTCATGTCAGGTTTCTGTTCGGGGGCACAGAATACATACTGCTATCCTGACAGTTTTTAAGTCATCTTCTGGGCATGCTGGGAAACTTGGGCAAGTTTAACTATTGATTGTTGTTTAATTGCTGGGGGGGGCTGAATTGCCATTCTTTGGACTGTACTGCGTATTTCGAATACTTTATGTGTGAAAGATGTAAAGGCTTTATAATTTTTCTCTTCTATAATGAACAGATGTTCATCCCCCCCCCCGGGAAGGGGGCCAATCTGTGCTATTAGCTCTGTTCTCAGGATGTCATATATTATATATTCATATAGAATGTGGGCCCAGTCTTCACTCTTGCCACAGGTGCAGTTTGGGTCATCAGTCAGCCCTAAGGAGGTTAGTTTCGCCTTTAGGGAGCCATGACCTGTCAATATAAATGTTGTAAAAAGTCCAGGGGCATACCACTTAGGTGGCTTTGGGCTAACTATTGACACCTGTGGCAGAAACCATTTGGTAACCAGACCTCTGGTTTTCTGCTCCCACTTTGTTTGCCATAGCTCATGGAGCTTTGTGGCTATTCTTTTTTTTTTCATCATTGAAGGTGTTGATTGTATCAGGGGCTATCCCCAGAAATTCTGTGGGTATATAAGCCTCTTTTGGCTACTTCCAGGTAAAGTTTGAGAGCTCCGGCCAGCAAATGTAGAACAGGTGTGTGTACTGTGTAACATGCTCTGGTAATAGTGAGTAGTATTGTCCTTTGTATCGATTCTAATTTATTCCTATTTCTTACTATGGCCAAGCAGGTAAACCATGCACCGGCTCCATAGGTGACAACAGGTAGGAACATTGTACTGCATATGATTTTTTTTTTTTTTTGTCTTTCTTTTGAGTCCCAGTCTGCTTGACTGATCCTGGCAATCATACCTGCATAATTTCTCACTTTCTTTGCCAAGTAGATCGAGTGGGGATAAAAAGTTAATTTTGAATCAAAGACCACTCCAAGATATTTTAGTTCTGTTACCATTTTTATAGTGGTTGTGTTAATTTTGACTTGTGGATGTCTTCTTATGTCCAAATTGCCTTTTAGAAGTATTTGTTTGGTTTTTTCAGGCGATATTTTAAGCATGTGCATTTGTGCTCACTCCTGCAGCTGCAAGAGGGTAGCATTTGATCTTTGCTCTACAAACACTCGTGTGTTACCTTTTACAAGGAAAATCATGTCGCCTGCAAAGGCCAGGCTTTCCATGGGGCCCAGATCCAAGGCCAGAAATTCATCCAGAACAATGTTCCAGAAGAAAGGACCAAGGATCGAATCCTGCGGGCAGCCTTTATTCACAGGGCGTGTCAATTTCTGGAACCTTCTGCGTATTGAGACACTTCTGTC
Organism: Mastigoproctus giganteus; assembly: GCF_048544385.1. NCBI lineage: Eukaryota > Metazoa > Arthropoda > Arachnida > Uropygi > Thelyphonidae > Mastigoproctus > Mastigoproctus giganteus. The sequence continues at coordinate 217,452,021 of NC_143581.1, read as the reverse complement.
TGTAAGGTAGCTGTTTATTACCTTATAGAGGTTTTGTGGGGCATTTGCCTGGAGGAGTCTCCTAAGGACTCCAGAGTGAGTCAAATGCCCCAGCTGGAGATTGCCAGCATATATTTCTCCTCTGTGTTTTAGGTGGTGCATGGCATCCTCCATAGAGTTGCCCTGCTTAAAACCATACTGATTGTTGGAATGTAAACCTGCTTCTGTGTAATATTGGGTTAATCTGCTATATATTAGTCTTTCATATATTTTCCCTAGTACAGGGAGCAGGGCTATTGGTCTATATGATTTGGGATCAGGCACCAGGGACTGATGGAATCTACCAAATTATACTGAATGAAGCAGCAAATTAGAATTATTTATTATTTCTGAAATATAATAAATAAATAAGCAGAAGCACACATTTATCAAGCTTCTGATTATTTATTTATTTCTAAAATTTTCTAATTTTTATTTTTAATTTTTGCTCATATTAAAGGTGGCAGTTGGCACCTCCTCAGCATTATTGGTTGCAATTTGCAAATATCTCTTCTATGTGGTATAAGTGTTTTGACTTCACGAAACCTGTTATTTGCACCCATTTTATTTTTGACTTAATTACAGAACTTTTATTAAGCCTTACTTAATAAGAGCACTCTTTTGTGTCCCTGACTAACCTTGTTGCTCTTCTCTGCATATGTTCTAGCATATCCTTCTTAAAATGAAGCTTCCAAATCGGTATGGGGTTTTCAAGATGCAGCCTAGGTAGTGCCTGATACAACGACCATATGAACTGTGTTAGCAGCCTATTTGCTCTGCTCAGAAAACTTCATGTCAGACTATAATTACCAATAGGTATTTTTCATTTTCCACTGCCTTCAGTGTGGTACCACCTGCTTGGTACGTTATTCTGAGATTATTGCTTCCCAAATGGATTTACATTGCATTTAACAATGTATAAACCTTAATTGGCAGTTCTCAGCCAATCTGTCTGACTTTTCTAGGTCTTGTTGCAGTAGTACAACTTATTCCTGTCATTATCCACCTTGCTAACTGTTGTATCATCTGCAAACTTAGACAATAAGCTTCACTACCGTCATCATCAATATTGTTAATAAATACTGAATACGGTAAGGGGCCCGGTGCTGAATCCTGAGGGACATCATTAATAATATTTGTTAAACAAGAGTGGCATCCATTTATAACCACACTCTGTCTTCAGCCACTCAATCATCCCTTTATCCATAACAGTAACATGTTCCTAATGTCACAGTGCTCTGATTTGTATAGAAGCTTTCATGTGGCCGTTTCAATAGCTTTACTGAAATCCAAGTACAGTAAACCCTCAATTTAACGGACCCCAATTTAATGGATTTCGGATTTAATGGACCAGACAAATAATAATACAGTAATGTACATATTAATCTTGACTATATTATTTTTTTAGGTTATACAAAACTTCAGTGTTATTATTAATTAAAAATTAATAATAATTACCTATTTCCATTATTGTTTTGATAATTACCTACTTTTATTTTTATAATCAAATTCAGGAAATTGTTTTTTATTCTTTCTGAAAACGTGCTCAAACAGCTGTTTTCCCAGATTACAGATAAAAGCAGGCGGTGACTTGCGAGATGAACGTGATTTGGGACACTAAACTGCAGGTCTACTGACTCACTTTGTTTCGGTCTCAGTCTATCTGAAGCTATCGTGTGGTCATGTTGTATACAATGTTTCTGTGATTTCTGAATTGTGACTTTATTTATTAAATAATTTTGCAATCCTTACAATTTAAAATGGAATCACTTCCCTATCACTTCCATCATGCAGTATGATTGATGACTTTTGGTGTACTAACTAAAAAGTACTGGTGTACTTTTTAGTTAGTACACCAGACCAAACTTATTGGTAACTCTCTAGGAGGCTTCCGGATCATCTTGCTACCTCTACTCTGCAGATAGTGATTGGAGTGAGTCCGAGTAGTGTGTATGCGGGGAGCATTGTCGAGGCCACGTTATGTCAAGGATCTGGGTATATTCTTACCATGTGTACGCCATATTAAAAAATTTCATTACTTCATACAGCACGTCCCACCCACTTTTTCTTACTATTGAATACACCATGAATTGTCAAACTAATAGAGCAAGCTTATCTCTAAAAAGATCTAAACCTCCCAAGCACTTCCTAATTCATTTCACAAATATACGTGGTCTCAATTCTAATCTCAACAATGTCCATTTCCACTAACAGTCTGCCAAACCCCATGTACTTTTTCTGACAGAATATCAGTTATCAGTCGATTCAACTACTGCTCATCTCAGATGCCCAAATTATTCGTTGTATGATTCCTTTCGCCTCAAAAGTGGTACTTGTGCATATGTCCATTCTGATATTCCCTGTCAGAGACATGGAATCTCCTCTCATTGATCTTCTCTGGCTTAAAATCTCTCTACCTCATTGTGTCAAATTCATCTATTGTCTCTACCATTCTCCCAACTCCACTAATCACTTGGATCTCTTTGACTTCCTCTCTTTGCAATTGACTTTCTCCAGTCCAACTTTCCTAAAAGTGAGGTAATTTTCCTTGGTGATTTTAATGTTCACAACTCCAGCTGGCTTCCGTTTTCTGGTCAAACCAACCCAGCAGGTCGAGATGCTAAGGCTTTTGCAATTACTAATGACCTAGCACAGATTGTTCATTTACCTACAAGAATACCGGACAATCCTAATCATACAGCCAATACGCTTGATCTTTTTCTCACAAACAACTCTTCTAAGTGCACGGTAGAAGTGAGAGATCCTTTAGACACTTCAGATCACAACTTGGTGATTGTCTCTTCTCCAAGCCCTCGTGTTGTTTGGCATTACAAGAATGCAAAATAGGATGACCTGCAAGACTTCTTTTCCTTGGTCGGATTATTGTTTCAAAACTTCTGATGTCAACGTTTGCTCAGATCGTGTCAGTGAAATTATTCTTGCAGGAATGGGATTTTACCCCACACTCCACTTTAAAATCTCGTCCTTTATCTAAACCTTGGTTTTCCAATAAATGTGCTAAGGCTGTTCAAAAGAAGAATGTTGCATATCTTAATTGGCTTGCTTCTAATTCTTCAGTTTCATTTTCTGCCTACACCAAAGCTCGCAACAATTGGAAAGCAGTTATTAATCAGTCCAAACTAGAGTCTGAACAGGTTAAGAGTAGAAAACTTGCTTCTTGCCCTTATGGTAGCCGAGCATTCTGGTCTCTTGCCAAAGCTATTGGCCGCAAGTTTTGTCCATCTCTCCTCCCACCTCTGTCCAAACCAAATGGTTCTGTTGTCACTTCAGCCAAGGATAAAGACTCACCTGCTAACATCCCATTTTTCTTCCAGCTCATGTATTAATGATCTTGGTAAAACACCTCCCACCATTCCCAACATGCTCCATTCAATGTCTCCTGTGGTCTTCCGTCAAAAGGATATCAGAAGGATTTTGATGAATCTTGATTCTAAGAAAGCTCCAGGTCCTGATGGTATTTCTCCACTTGTTCTCAAAACCCGTGCTCCTGAACTTACTCCTGTTCTTTGCCGCCTTTTTTCACTTTCTTATTCCAAAGGTGTTTTTCCTTCTGCTTGGAAATTTGCTCATATCCAGCCAGTTCCTAAAAAGGGTGACAAATCCCTCCCATCTAATTATCGTCCCATTGCAATCACTTCTACTCTTTCTAAAGTAATGGAGAAATCAATTAACCGCCAACTCTTAAACTACCTAGAAACCTTCCGTCTGATCAATGATCACCAGTATGGATTCCATCAGTGTCGATCCACTGGTGATTTTCTGGCTTATGTTACCCATTTACGGACTAATTCAATGGAAAGGTTCGGTGAAACACAAGTAGTTGCTCTTGACATCTCAAAGGCTTTTGATCATGTTTGGCATAAAGGTCTTCTTAACAAGCTTCCATCCTATGGCTTGCCAACTGTTTTTAGTAATTGGTTATCCAGTTTTCTCTCTGATCGCTCACTGAGGGTGATGGTAGACGGCTCTCTGTCTTCTAACTTCTCCACTAATGCCGGTGTCCCCCAAGGTTCAGTTCTTTCCCCCACTCTTTTCCTCTTATATATTAATGACCTTCTTCCATTGACTGGAAATCCTATCCATAGTTTTGCTGATGATAGCACATTGCATTCCACTTTTAATTTTGAGAAACCTTGTCCTGCTCAATCAACTTCAACTTCTCGAAAATCTGCTACCAATTCCTTAAATGTCGATCTTCAGGTAATTCTCCAGTGGGGCAAAGACAACTTAGTTGATTTCAACCCTTCTAAAACTCAGTCTTGTCTTATATCTTGCAAAAAGGATTCTTCTGCTCGTATGCTTATCTTTAGTGACACTCCAATTTCTAGGCAAAATGATATATCTCTTACCCTGTCTTCTAATCTCTCTCTCTCTCTTGGCACAAGGAAATTACAAATATTGCTTCTTCTGCATCTAAAAAACTTGGTTTTCTCTTTTGCTCTCTGCGTTACTTTTCTTCCAAACAGCTGCTCACTCTGTATAAATCGCAAATCCGCCCTGCCACGGAATATTGTTCCCACATCTGGGATGGTGCCCCCAAAACCTCTCTCAGGCTTCTTGATTCCAGTTAGGTTAATTAATGATTCATCTCGAACAGAGTCTCTCCACTCGCTTTCTCATAAGACGTACTGTTTCTGCTGCATGCCTCTTCTACAGATACTTTCATGGGCACTGTTCTTCTGAATTGGCTTCTATAATTCCTGCTCTCTCTCTCTTTCAAAACAGTCCGAACACGTGCCGCCACCAGCCAACATCCATTTACTGTCCAACTTCAAACCCACAGAACCAACTTTTCATCTTCCTCATTTATGCATTCAACTGCCGTTTTCTGGAACAACCTTCCTTCATACGTATTTCCTGAAACAATGTACAAAAGTTCAAGTCCAATTTCAACAAATATCTTCTTTCATCTTCTCAACCTTCAACCAAATCATGGTACTAAGTACTATAGGTTCTAATACCTCTCGTGTAGGTGTCTCTGTAGCCAGGTGGGAAGGAGCACACGCTTCTTGAGTAGACCGGGGTTCGAGCCCGTCACCACCAAATATGGAGGATGTGGAAAGGTCAGAGAATGACCACCGCATATCCCAGAGCAATATGGCCTTAGTTGCTAATGTTCCTAAAAACCAAATAACAACAACAACCTCTCGTGTTTGGGGTTCATATAAAAAAAAAAAAAAGAGATAGAGGAGTTAAAAGAAAATGTGTGAAATTAATGTGGTACAGAAATTAGAGCTAATTGAGAAATTAGAACACGCATCTCAGTAGCACATATTTGTGAAATTTACCAGGTAAAAAAAAAACAAAACAAACTGTTTCTGATATCCGTAAATCAAAGGCCAAATTGCAACATTATTGTACAGTACTGTATATTGTATTAAGGCCAATTCAGAAGTATCTGTAGAAGAGGCACGCAGCAGAAACAGTATGTCTATGAGACAGCGAGTGGAGAGACTCTGTTAGAGATGAATCATTAATTAACCTAATTGCCCTCTTCTGAATGGAATCAAGAAACCTGAGAGAGGTTTTGAAGGCACAACCCCAGATGCGGAACAATATTCCATGGCAGGGCGGATTTGCGATTTATACAGAGTGAGCAGCGGTTTGGAAGAAAAGTAACGCCGAGTGCGAAAGAGAAAACCAAGTTTTTTAGATGCAGAGGAAGCAATATTTGTAATGTGCTTGTGCCAAGAGAGATCAGGTCAGGGTAATCCCCAAAACAGATATATCATTTTGCCTAGAAATCGGAGTGTCATTAAAGATAAGCATAGGAGCAGAAGAATCCTTTTTGCAAGATATAAAGACAAGACTGAGTTTTAGAAGGGTTGAAATCAACTAAGTTGTCTTTGCCCCACTGGAGAATCACCTGAAGATTGGCATTTAAGGAATCGGTAGCAGATTTTTGAGAAGTTGAAGCTGATTGAGCAGGACAAGGATTTTCAAAATGAAAAGTGGAATGCAATGTGCTATCATCGGCAAAACTATGGATAGGATTTCCAGTCAATGTTCTTGTATATTAATGACCTTCTTCCAATGTATGGAAGAAGGTCATTAATATAAAAGAGGGAAAGAGTGGGGGAAAGAACTGAACCTTGGGGGACACCGGCAGTAGTGGAGACGTTAGAAGACAGAGAGCCATCTACCATCACCCTTAGAGAGAAAAATCAGAGAGAAAACTGGATAACCAATTACTAAAAACAGTTGGCAAACCATAAGATGAAAGCTTGTTTAGAAGACCTTTATGCCAAACAGGATCGAAAGCATTTGAGATGTCAAGAGCAACTACTTGTGTTTCACCGAACCTTTCCATTGAATTAGTTCATAAATGGGTAACATAAGCCAGAATATCACCAGTGGATCGACACTGACGGAATCGATACTGGCAATCGTTGATTAGACGGAAGGTTTCTAGGTAGTTTAAGAGTTGGCGGTTAATTGATTTCTCCATTACTTTAGAAAGAGTAGAAGTGATTGCAATGGGACGATAATTGGATGGGAGGGATTTGTCACCCTTTTTAGGAACTGGCTGGATATGAGAAAATTTCCAAGCAGAAGGAAAAACACCTTTGAATAAGAAAGTGAAAAAAGGCGGCAAAGAAAAGGAGCAAGTTCAGGAGCACAGGTTTTGAGAACAAGTGGAGAAATACCATCGGGACCTGGAGCTTTCTTAGCATCAAGATTCATCAAAATCCTTCTGATATCCTTTTGACGGAAGACCACAGGAGGCATTGAATGGAGCGTGTTGGGGATGGTGGGAGGTGTCTTACCAAGATCATTAATACATGAGTTGGAAGAAAAATGGGATGCTAGCAGGTCAGTTTATCCTTGGCTGAAGTGACAACAGAACCATCTAGTTTGGACAGAGGTGGGAACAGAGATGGGCAAAAGTTGCGGCCAATAGCTTTGGCAAGAGACCAGAATACTTGGCTACCGTTAGGGCAAGTAGCAAGTTTTCTACTCTTAGCCTATTCAAACTCTAGTTTGAACATAAAAATGACTGTTAGGAAAGCTGGACTGGAGAAAGACAAGTTGCAAAGAGAGGAAGTCAAAGAGATCCAAGTGATTAGTGGAGTTGGGAGGACGGTAGAGACAACAGATGACTTTGACACAATGAGGTAGAGAGATTTTAAGCCAAAGAAGATCAAAGAGAGGAGATTCCAAATTGCCAAGTCTCTGACAGGAAATATCAGAATGGATATATGCACAAATACCACTTTTGAGACGAAAGGAATCATACAGTGAATAATTTGGGCATCTGAGATGAGCAGTATTTGAATCAACCGATAACTAAGATTCTGTCAGAAAAAGTACATGTGGTTTGGTAGACTGCAAGTGGAAATGGACATCGTTGAGATTAGAATTGAGGTCATGTATATCTGTGAAATGAATTAGGAAGTGCTTGGGCGGTTTAGATCTTTTCACATTAGATCTTTCGTTTAGATCTTTTAGATCTCTATTAGTTTGACAATTCATGGTGTACTCAATAGTAAGAAAAAGTGAGTGGACATGCTGTATGAAGTAATTAAATTTTTGGATATGGTGTACACATGGTAAGAATATACCCAGATCCTTGATATAACGTGGCCTCGACAATGCTCTCTGCATACACACTACTCGGATTCCCTCCAGTCACTATCTGGCAGAGTAGAGGTAGCAAGATTATACACTAGCTGATCCGGAAGCCTCTTAGAGAGTTACCAATAGGTTCGGTCCGGTGTACCAACTAGCGGCCGGCCTGCGAACACCATTTTACAGCTGTACCCTGAAAATGTAAGGAATATGGGATCTCACCACAATGTTCATCATAACCTAAAAAGTCATCAATCATATTGCATAATGGAAGAGATAGGGAAGGGTTGACCGGAACTTAGCTCTAGAGACTAAACATGGGTTCCACCACTTCAAGCCTCCAATAAGCAAAGTGGTGGTATTGCACCGGTTGATGAGAGTCATCTACCACTTAGTACTGCCTGGTAACATAGAGGGGCGACATTCCTCCATGTGGTGTGGGCACCACACCTCGACCCCTGCTTACGTTGGTTCACACCAGGATGGTCACCCACCATGTACTTGTGCATGGAGGTTATACCCAGGATTACTAACAGTCTCACCATTGTGAAGGTGCAAGCAGAGGATTTGGCTGTCACAGACCGTCCAGACTTCGCCAAAATTGGGTCCACTTCCACTTGACTTGAGTGTCACCCGAATATCAGTTCCATCAATGTTTTAGACTCCCAGGTAGCAAGTATAGCTTGTCTGGCATATCTGAGAGAATGTCTGTGACAACCTCAAGGACCAAACTTAAATAGAAATCACTTAAATAGAAAGGGTGCAAGAATATTTGCTGATGCTATTGAGGCAGTGTTAGGTGGGTCAGAAACTGCTAGATTGGGGGAATTCACAGAATAAAAGATTAATGGTAGCTGCAGGCAGAGGCGAAAGTGATTCATGTACTGCTTCTATTGTAATGAGCAGCAGTCTTGAGAGCTAGTTGCTGGGGATTTCAAGAGCTGTTGGAATCATCATGGAAAAAGTAAATACATGGGCTGTTTTTAGGGTAACTAAGAGTAAAAAATGTACACTAACAAGTGCATGTATACTTGCATGTACACTAATTCTAGTAGTATAGTAAATAAAATTTTTGAATTTGAAGTGCTGATCAAGATATCAAAGGCAGACATTATTGGGATATCAGAGAGTTGGTGTCACACTGATATAAGCAGTGCAGAATTGGAATTTGGGGAGTACAATGTGTACAGAAAGGACAGACAGGGTAGGAAGGGAGGAGGGGTTATGCTGTTATTTAATAAACACAAAATCTAAGGAAGTGCATCCAGTTGACAAAGGTGGACAGTGCAATGTTGAATATGTTTGGTGTGACATAAACACTGGGAAAGGGAAAATGAGAGTAGGAGTATGTTATAGGCCTAATGACGCTAATAATGAACAATTGTGCAAAGAAACAGAATGGGCCATTAAATCAGAATGTCTTGTAATGGGGATTTTAACTTTCCAGATATTGACTGTAACTTGGGGATTAGTCACTCGAACACTAGCAAGACTTTTGCGGATTTACTGGAGGATTGGTTTCTACAGAAACATGTTCGAGGGGCAACCAGAGGGAGTAATACCCTTGATCTGATTATCAGCAGTGATTATTCATTCATTAATAATTTACAGATAAAGGAACCACAAGGTGACAGTGATCACAGTGTATTGATGTGGGATTTACTTAAAGATGTAATTACCATCAAGGGTAAAGGAAAGGGTTTTTGTTTTCATAAAGGTGACTGCAGTGGTCTCAGACAGTTTTTAAATTTTATATGGTGGGATCAACTGATGATGTTACCAACAGTGAATTCTAAATGGGAAGCCTTCAGGGACTTAATCTTGGAGGCAACTATGCTTTCCATACCAACTAAGAAATAGTGTTCAAGGCTTAGGCCTAAATGGATGTCAGATGAATTAAAGAGGCTCGTAACAGAAAAGAAAAATGCATAGAATGAACATAAATTATCAGGCGACACGGAAACCTATGGCAGATATAAGCTAGTCTGTAATCAAGTCACAAAGGAGGTTAGGCATCCTTTGCCAAAGATTACAAGTAATCTTCGGCAAAGGATGCAAAGAAAAACAGCAAAGACTTCTTTACTTACGTAAACTCTAGAAGGAAGGGGATGAATCAGATTGGTCCACTTAACATAGATAGTTCGCTATTGATGATTTTGCTCAAGTAGCTGATAAACTGAATGAGAACTTTGCATCTACATTCACACATGAGGAGTTATTCAAGGAAGGGAATGCCAGAAGTTTATCAAACTCTAACAGGGAGATAAGTGATTCTGTAATAACTGAGAGAAAAGTGGAGGTGATAATTGTTGAGGTTAAACATAAAAAATGCATCTGGGGTAGATGGAATCTATCCAGTTATAATGAAGGAGGCAGCAAGGGTAGTAAACAAACCCTTAGCTATAATTATGAGAGCATCCTTAGAGTCAGCGGAGGTCCCCATGGACTGGAGATGTGCAAATGTATCTCCAATTCATAAAGGGGATTCAAAGGGTGACACAAATAATTATAGACCTCTTAGTTTAACTTCTGTTTCAGGGAAAGTAATGGAGTCACTGGTTAAAGAGGTGATATGAGATCATCTAGAGAAGACAGCAGTAATAGTTCAGAGACAGCATGGGTTTGTTAAGGGGAAGTCTTGTCTGACCAATTTGATTGGATACTACGATGTGGTCACAAAGGAACTGGATGAAAAAAATAATTTTAATATCATATACTTGTATTTCAGGAAAGCTTTTGATACTGTTGCACATTAGCATTAGCATTAGTAGAGGCATTTGATGCAAGAAAGCAAGCTTATGCAGCAACAGCCAAAAAAAAAAAAAAATAAATAAATAAAAAAATAAAATAAAAAATAACCACTTCCACTTCACCCCTCTGTTCGTTCGAAATACCTGTCCAGCTGAGCCTTAACTTATTTAGGCTATCAACTTCCACGACAAGGGATGGAAGTCTATTCAGCAGCAACCAACCACCCGCTGGCTAAAGGCAAATTTCCTCACGTCTATCCTACATCTGTCTTTCCTCAATTTGAATTTATGCCCTCTCAGGTGATTATTCTGAGCAAGAGGAAGAATCCCATCAGCATTGAGCATGCTCAAACCATTCAAGGCTTTATACACCTCTATCAGATCACCTCGCCGGTGCCTAGTCTCCAGACATTGTAATTTGCAAAACTTAAGCCTTTCTTCGTAAGAGCACCCCTTTGTTCCATTCACTAATCTTGTTGCCCTTCTCTGTACTCGTTCCAGCATCTCTACATCCTTCTTGAAATGAGGCCTCCAGACCTGTATACTCAGGGTGTGGCCTGACATGGAAGACTGCTGTATAAATTCGAGCTGTATGGCATTAAGGGCAAGTTACTGCAATGGATAAAGGGATGGTTGAGTGGGAGATAGCAGAGAGTGGTAATAAATGGACACTGCTCTACGTGGACTAATGTTATTAGTGGAGTCCCCCAGGGTTCGGTGCTGTGCCCATTGTTGTTTTGTGTATTTATCAATGATACCAATGGAGGTATATCAGGCTTAATGTCCCAGTTTGCAGATGATACAAAGGTTGGCAGGGTTTTAATGACACTAGAGACAGTATGCTACTGCAACAGGATCTATAAAAGTTAGGCAGATGGGCTGAGAAGTGGAAACTGAAGTTTAACATTGACAAATGCAAAATACACCATATCGGTTGCAGTAACCCAAGAGAAACGTACCAACTGTGTGGTACTACACTCAGGGGGGGATGAAAAAGAACTTGGGGGTAATTGTGCAGTTCGATATGAAGTTCCCTGAGCAGTGGAGATGGGCTCCCAAAGCAGTTCATGGAGTTTTGTCAATCATACATAGGAACGCGGCTAGCAGGAGACAAGGAGATGATTATCCCTTTGTATAAGGCAATGGTGAGGTCACACCTTGAGTACTGTATACAGGTCAGGAGGCCTAATTTTAGGAAAGATGTAGAGTTGCTAAAATGAGTACAGAGAAGTGCAACAAAATTGGTGAGAGGAACAAAGGAGTGCACTTATGAAGAAAGGCTTAAGTTCTGCAAGTTACAACATCTGGAGACTGGGCACCTGCGAGGTGATCTGACTGAGGTGTATAAGGCCTTGAATGGTTTTGAGCAGGCTCAATGCTGACGGGATATTTCCGCCTGCTCAGATTAAGAATCTGAGGGGGCATAGATTCAAATTCCTTAGCCTAGAATTTATAATGACAGCAAACAAACAGCTTTGAAAACTGTGATAAAAATTGTACCTGTTAACTCCACTGTCTGATATGGGCTTCCAAAAGCTAAAATGTAGATCTAGAAATCGATAAGACTGAATAAAATGATATATAAATAGATGTAGAGAATATTAGTGCATTGGTACATTATAGCCATAGTATCTTATGTGCTATCAAACCCCCCATAACAACAACAACAATATTTTACTCATAACAACAACAACAACAATATTAATGCATAAAAAAAAAAAAGAAAAAAACCAAATTTTTTGAATAATTTTTGGCAAAGGTAAAGAAAGCCTGCATGAGAAGCATGCAAAAGTTCAATGAAATTTACTGGCAAAAGTACTTTGCCGTAATGGCATTTGTATTGTTGCTCGCTTGGGAAACAGATGGTGGGTGTTATTGGTCAGGAGTGAAATTGAATCCCATGGGAGATTGAAACCCTTCCGAAGTGGAGGGGGTAACCTGACCTTTTTTCTTTAGAATCACTGGTGGACTAGTGAATAAATTGTTTATTAAGGAAAAGGAAAAAAAAAAAAAAAAAAAAAAAAGCAAAGGAAGCCCACATAAGAAGCATGGCAACTTTGAAAAAGTTTACCAGTGAAACTATGTTACGAACATTTTTTGCGACGCCAGAACTATGACTCTGTTTGTGATTCAATTAGTGATTCTAAAGAAAAAGGTCAGGTTAAACCCCCCCTTCCCACCTTGGGAGGGTTTAAAGCTCCCATGGAATTCAACTTCTACTCCAGACCGATACCCACCGTCTGTTTACCGAAGCGAGCAACAATACAAATGCCGTCACGGCAAAGTACTTTTACCAGTAAATTTCATTGAACTTTTGCATGCTTCTCGTGCAGGCTTTCTTTACCTTAGCCATAATTTTTTATAAATTTTTTTAAAAATCAGATTTTATTTTTTAGAATAATACACTACTGTTGGACAATGAAGTTAAAACAAAAACAAATTAATATTTAAGAGCATCATATGCGAAGATTTCATTTTTACAATTCTTTTAACAAATTCGCCCTACAGCACCTTCTGCTATCAGAAACTGACTAGTTCCATCCACAAAGCATAAAGCATATCCATACAGTATATAAGAGCTGGGATAAATTAAATTTAGGATCAATGTATACAATCTTTTATATGTAATCGTGTAGCATACTACTCACCCCGAAATTTTGCTTGAGTTCTGAAGTCGATAACTAACTGTCCATCTTTTCCAATGTTAATCCTAAGAATCTGAAGTGAAGCTCTTAAAAGACCATCAGTTTCCAATCCATTTTTCCAGAGAATTGTATTATAAAAAAATGAAAATTCCATTTCTGTTCGATGTTCAAGTGAAGTCCATCCAGTTGGAGCAGTTGCAAATATATAAGAGACATAAAGAGGCAGTAACACTGTTACATATGTCTGTTCTGAGTCTCGAATCTACAGGAAAAAAAAAGTATCATGTATTAATAATGTATTTATAGTTTTACTTAAATTTTTTTCATCATTGATATGAGTTTTACTCATAAAAGATTACATTAGTTGTCAAAACAAAAGCAAAATGATATCCATAATATATATTACATGATGTAACATATGAGAATCAGTACAAAAGTAATGCCTCCTAATTTTTTGCTTTCAAATGTGGTGCCATAGATCATTTTGCTTGTCACTGAGTGGTCACTAGAGGTCTATAGTTTCGCCATACTGAGTGTCGCTGTGATTGGTCTTGTGAGTGCAGCAAATGGATAGTTTAAAATGGTGGATGTTACAGATATACGTATCAAGCAAAGAGCAGTGATTGAATTTTTTAAAAAGGAAGAAGTGATACCTATCGAAATCCATACACATCTCAAAAATGTTTATGGTGACAATACTGTAGATGTGAGTACAGTTAGATGTTGTATAAGACACTTTAAGAGTAGGGAAAGTGACAGGTTGACAAGTGAATGTTGACAAGCTCTGAAGTGGTTGGCCAGTAACATCAGTGACAACAAGAGCTGGATAGATGCATCGGATCTGGCTCTTGTGCGATGCAGTAGGTATAAATCTGCTGTGATAACTATCTTAAAGGAACTAGGCTACAACAAGGTTTGTGCCCAGTGGGTCCCGAAAATGCTGACACACAAGCACAAAGAAGTCCAGAAAGTCATCTGTACAGAACTTCTACAGTGCTATGAAAGTGAAGGAGAGATTTTTCTTTCACACATAATCACAGCTGACAAAACCTGGATCCACCATTATGACCCCAAAACAAAAGACAGTCGATGGAGTGGCACCATCAAAATTCACCGTGCAAGAAGTTCAAGAGACAGCATTCTGTCAGTAAAGTCATGGCAAAGGTGTTTTTGGACAAAGATGGGGTCTTCTTATGGACTTCTTGGAGTGTGGCACTACAATTAACTCAGATTGATATGGGGAGATACTGAAAGAGTTGAAAGTCCACATCCAGAGAGTTCGACTGGACAAAAATCATAATGAGGTTCTTCTTCTCAATGACAACACACAGCCCCACAGCAGTCTGCACACGATGGAGGCCATTGCAAAACTGGGGTGCACTGTTCTTCTTCACCCCCCTCATAGCCTGGATCTTGCACTTTCCGACTATCACCTCTTCAGCCCACTGAAAGATGCACTCTGTGGAACTCATTTTGTGGACGGCCACCAGCTCAAGCACAGTGTTTGCAAAGCCCTTCAGAGCAAGAGTAAGGACTTTTACAGGATTAGAATACAGTGTCTGATTCAGAGATGGCAGAAGTGTAAAGAAAATGATAGTGACTTTGTGGAAAAATAACAGTGTTTATTAATGACTGAGGATAATTGATGTAAAAAGCATAGTTGTAGGAATTAAATTTTCTGAGTAAAAAAATAGGAAGCATTACTTTCGTATTGCTCCTCTTAATATATAATGTATACACTTTATTGATAGTGGGCCAGACATTAAAATTTAATTTGCTGGAGGCTCTTTGATTCAGAGTAAGGCAGTGAAAAGAACAGTAACTTCTTAGTTTCTTCATTAGAAAACAATTACATTTTTAATGTGTTATCTATTTTGTTAAAATTTGTCAATGAGATGAGCCAAAGTTTGTATATCTCTGATAGACACATTAAAAAATAAAAATAGCAACCGTAATAGCAATAAGCAGTACTAATTTTATGGGAATAATATTTCTAAGCTACACACAAGAAAAAACAACCAGGTAATTTAATGAATTAATGAACAATTTATTTGCTGCTATTTCAAAATATTTTGCAATATGTTATATTTTTACACGAGGAAAGGGACCTGGGTATTACGGTACGGTCAGACATGAAGTTCTCCAAGCATTGTAGACTGGTTGCAAGGAAGGTCCATGGTGTCCTCTCGATGATTTATCGAACAATTGCTAGTAGAGATAAGGACATCATAATCCCATTATATAAGGCTATTATTATATAAGGCTTCTTATTATTGTTAGACCACACTTGGAATACTGTGTTCAGGTATGGAGACCGCACCTAAAGAAAGACATTGTGCTTCTTGAAAGGGTCCAAAGATGGGTAACTAGCCTGGTGAGATCAGTAAACGGGCATCCAAATGAGGAAAGACTTCAAATATGTGGGTTGCAGAGCTTGGAAGCTAGGCACCTTAGAGGAGACTTGATTGAGGTGTTTAAGGCTCTGAGAGGCATAAGCAACTTGTTGTTGTTGTTGTTTGGTTTTTAGGAGCATTAGCAACTAAAGCCATATTGCTCCTTGGATATGCGGTGGTCATTCCCTGACCTTTCCGTATCCTCCGTATTTGGTGGATCATGGGCTCGAACCCCGGTCTAATCAAGAAGCATGTGCTATGCACTGCTGCTCTTGCCCACCTGGCTACGGAGGTGCCACCAGGCATAAGCAAAATGAATGAGGATGAAATTTTCACGGTTATAAATGATTATAGAACAAGGGGCCATAATTTCAAGTTATGGGGGAAGATGTTTAGACTGGATTGCAGGAAGTTTTATTTTAGCCAGTGAGGTATAAATTATGGAATAAGTTACCTATGGGTGGTAGAGGCTGACAGTTTGGGGAAATTCAAAGGGCAGCTAGATAATTACCTATGGGAGGAGGGAAATGCATAGGTTGTCTATTTCCTTTTCTCTTCTTCTTCTTATTATTATTTTATTTATTTTTTGTTATTTTATTTTATTATTATTATTTATTTATTTTTTTTTTGGCTGGTGCAGCATAAGCCATAGGCTTCCTTGCACCATTTGGCTATTGCTAATACTAATAGTTAATTACATTCTGCTAACTCAGTTGTTTTCAATGAGGGTGCCATTATCAACCTGTGAAAAGTTTTAAAAATCTTGCAGGTGGTGTTGGATATACACAAGTACAAGAAAGATTTATAGATAAGGTATAAAAAGCTGGAAATTAAAGACACAATTCCACATTCTGACTGAACAGAATTTATTAGTTTTGAATTATATTATAACACAGCCTAAAAATCAGAAGCTACTTTGCTTCCTTCTTTAGAGGAAGGATGGAATTAACTTTAAACTGTGAACATACATTCATGGCTAAAATATATACAAACAAGTAAGGTAATGTTTTGCAGTGCACTGCATTTCAGGCATGTTTGATTTTTTTTAACTGAATTTATTTTCTGTGAATAACAGAAGTGAAAAATAAATTAACTAATTAAATTGTTGACAATTAATTACTAATTAATTAACTAATAATATATAAAAGTAATTGTTTTTATTTCATTGCACAAACCTCAGCATAATATTCAGTGAACTGATAGTAATGTACTTTACTTATTTTCTTCTTTATTGACTAAATTAAGCAAATAGCAACACATATCTTAGATCACACTATGCTGTCAGCACTTTCATAATGCACTTCACTTATCTCTTCCTGGATTTTAATGACAGTTTAAATGTAATGCATTTTCACATTTCTGTTGTGATTAATATAATAAGCAAATAGTAATAATCTGTAATTTATATATTTAATAAACCAATAAAAAAAGCGAGCTCCTCAAAAAGCAATAACTTTTATGGGTGAACCAAGAACATTTTATTTCTATGCACTCATTCGTTCATTCGTCCATTCACTAATTCATTCCTACAGCCAGTATATAAACATAATAGGCACTGCTTTAGCTACAATACACAGTATATGGATAGACAGCCTATGCAATATTATGGGGAGGAAAGAAACAAAAACCAGATTTCTATTTGTTTGATTTTAATTAAATCTGGGATGGCTTGAAACTCTTTCTAAAAGAGCTATATATAAAATTTCACAAAAATGGATCTAGAGTTGTTACATATGTATGGATGGCCAGAGAGTGGATGGACATGGTAAAGACAAGGCATATATGTGCAAATGCACCTAAAAAGATACTCACTCTCTGCTGGGACAGGAGAGAAACCCATTCTTACTGCAGACTTATTAATCCAAAGTGAGAACAGCAGGCACCATTTAAAGAAAAGAGAAAATCATTTCCTTTCCACTAGTTAGAAACAACTTTATCATAGTTTTTGACTTCACTTCTAATAAGTTTCCATTGAAGGGTGCAGTGCTAAATAAATGACACTAAAAATGCAAACTTTTCTTTCATTTACTCTATTGTTATTCTTCTGTTTGCTATTTCTCTTCATTTTCCCTGTGAAGGATGGAAAAACAAGAATGTGGCTATTAATGAAGTTCAGAAGAAATTTTTACCACCTTAGATGTATAATGTCTCAACTGTTACCACAACAGAAGACAGCTAACTTAGCTCCTGAAGTATCAACAAGTGTTGATATAAAATGGGCTAACTTAGACAATATGTGTGGTGCAGATGGAATTTTGAAGTATGATAAAAATCTAAAATTGTTTTTCCCAACCTTATTCTGCCTCACTAGAATGCAGAATGTATGCTTTCAGTCTTATCAAAAAAAAAATCAGAATGGAATTCGAATCATCCAATAAAATGCAGAGCCCATTTCAACTGCAAAAATAGATTTTCTGAAATCAACGAAGACGACCTCTGATATTTCTTTAAGTATTCCACATCATGACAATAAGTGAAGATTAATCATCTTATAATTGGAATATGTTTTGACAAGTATCATATGTTATATAATTATAGCAATTTTTTTTAAAAAATGGTGATTTATCTTTTTAATATCTTTTAATTTTAATGTGTTTGCGTCTGTAAAAATTGCTAATTATTTATTTTACCATTTTTAAACATGTTATTAGGTTATACGAGAGGTATCAATAAATTATCTACCTACCTATAAAGGAAATGAGATAGAGGCAAAAATCTATTTTTATTTTCAATGTAACTCCCCTGAACTTTATATAAACTTGTTATATTTTATTGGCAATGAGGATATACCAGACAAATAAAATCCTTTGCTCTGTCCATCAAAGAATGCAGAAACAGCAGACTTCAGTTCATTGTTATCAGCAAAATTGATGTCCACATACGTTTTTTTTTTTTTTTTTTTTTTTTTTGAGGTGTCAAAACAGGAAATAGTCACTAGGGGTCAGATCTGGGCTTTAAGGTGAATAGGTAAGTTCTATAAAGTCACAGTCTCTCAAAGCAGTAGCAACAGCATGTGACCTGTGAAGGTTGTGTCCGAAATTTTTTGGGTGGGGGAAGAACCCTTGTGCTTCTATTGCATTGACTCTTGCTTAGTCTCATCAGGATCCCAGTGATGAACCCATGTTTCATCAACCATAACAATTCTGGAGATGAAAGTGTCGGGATCCATTCCCGTAAAGCTTTAAATTCTCCTCACAACACCATACTCTGAACTGCTTCTGCACTAGAAATCTGGGGACCCACCTTGCACTGACCTTAGTCATTCCCGAATGTTCATGGAGGAATGATGATAACTGTTCCCTCAGATATGTCATATTCCCTAGAAATTTGGAACACCTTTAAACGTCTGCCATTCAGCACAAGAGTTTCTACAGCTTGGCACATTTCTGGAGTGGTCACTGTCACAGGCCTTCCTGGACATGGATCATCATCAATGGCCTCTCTAATCCACTTAAATTGTTTTGGCTAGAATTTCACCTGGTACTCTGAAGGTGCACTGTTGCTATACACAGCCACCATCTTTTCATGAATGGCCTTTGGCCCATTTTCTTCTTTGGTGAGAAACTTGATGATTGAACAATGCCACAATTTCACCAAAATCCATAATTTGATACAGGTTTCTTCCCTCTTTCTGTTACAGCAGCACAACCTAAAAACATAGTGGTATCAAAATTAGTATAATTCAAGTTGAGATATGAAGGAACATGATAAACCATAAATCATTGAAATATTACTTCCCATTGTTATATGGGAAGTAAGAGATAACTTACTCAATATTCCTTGTATATATTTGCAGCACTTAGCATTAGCATTAGTAGAGGCATATTGCAAGAAAGCAAGTTTATTTAGCATCCGCAAAAAAAAAAAAAAAAAAAACCACCCTTCCCATTTCACCCATCCATTCACTACAAAAGTTTGTCTAGTTCAGCCTTGAATTTATTTAAGATGTCAACTTCCACAACGACAGATGGAAGTTTGGTCCAGTAATCATAAAGGCATATTTCCACACATCTATTTCACAACTGTCTTTCCTAAATTTCAATTTATGCCCCCTCAGGTGCAGAATCTGTGCAAGAGGAAGAATTCCATCAGCACTGAGCTTGCTCAAACCATTCAAGGCCTTATACACCTCAATCAGCTCAATTCGCAGGTGTGTATTATTATTATTATTATTATTATTATTATTATTAGCCATATGGTGCAAGGAAACCTGAGGCTTATGCTGCACTGGCCAAAAAAAAAAAAAAAAATCCTTATTACCCTGAGAGAGAGAGAGACGCTACAATTTGCAGAAGTTAAGCCTGTCTTTGTAACAGCAACCCTTTGTTTCACTCATTAATCTCACTGCCCTTCTCTGTACTTGTTCTAATGGCTCAACACCTTTCCTAAAATGAGGCCTCCACACCTATATGCAGTACTCAAGGTATGGCCTGACCACTGCCTTATACAAGGGGATAATCACCTCCTTATTCCTGCTAGAAAAATATAGAAATTCTATATATCATTGACAACACCCCATTAGCTACTCTTGAAGCCTGTCTGCACTGCTCAGAAAACTTCATATCTGACTGCACAATTACGCCTAGGTCTTTTTCATTCTCCACTACCCTGAGTTTAGTACCACACAGTTACCTCCTCCAATGAAAAAAAAGGTAACAGAAAGCAAATATTTTCAATAGTCAATAATATGTAATTGAGCAAAATGAAAACGAATTACATGTACATTTTTTTTATGAAAACCCCAAGCACAAGAGGTATTAGAACCTATAGTGCTTAGTACCGTGCATGGGTTGAAGGTTGAAAATATAAAAGAAGATACTTGTTAACATTATACTTGAATTTCTATATATTGTAATTTTCAGGAAATACATATGAAGGGAGGTTGTTCAAGAAATTGGAAGTTGAAGGAATAAATGTGGAAGAAGGAGAGTTAGTTTGAAGTTGGACAGTAAATGGATGCTCACTAGCTGGGGCATGTGTTTGGAAGAGAGAGCAGGAAATATAGACGCCAACTCAGAAGAAAAGTGTCCACAGAAAAGGCAGGCAGAAGACACAGAATGTCTATCAGACAGAGTGGAGAAGCTTTGTTAGAGAAGAGTCATTAATTAACCTGACTGCCTTATTCTGAATGGAGTCTAGAAGCCCGAGAGAGGTTTCAGGGTATGGCCCTGTGCATTGGAACAATATTCACTGTTCCTGTATATTGGAACAATTGGTAGGATGAATTTGAGATTTGTACACAATTATTAGGAAGAAAAGTAACACCAAGAGCAAAAGAGAAAATCCAGTTCTTAAATGCGGAAGTAATATTTATGATTTGCTTATGCCAAGAGAGATCAGAGGTTATAGTAATCCCTAACGGAGATATAAAATCTTGTATAGAAATCTGAGTGTCATCAAAGATAAGCACAGGAGCAGAAGAATCCTTTTTTTGTGAGATATAAGACAGGACTGAGTTTTAGAAGGATTGAAATCAATTGACTTATCTTTGCCCCACTGGAGAATTACCCAGAGATCAGTATTTAAGGAATTGACAGTGAATATTTGAGAGTTGAAGCTTTGTGCAGGACAAGCTTTCTCAAATGGAAAGGTGGAATGCAATGTGCTATCATCAGGAAAACTATGGACAGGATTTCTGGTCAATAGAAGAAGGTCATTAATATACAAGATTAAAAGAGTAGGAGAAAGAACTGAATCTTGGGGAATACCAGCATTAGCGGAAAAATTAGAGGACAGAAAGCAGCCTACCATCACTGCAGTGAGCAGTCAGAGAGAAAACTGGATACTCAATTACAAAAAACTTTCAGCAAACTATAAGATGGAAAACGTTCATTTAGAAGCTTATTTAAAAGACCTTTATGCAAACACAACAAAAAAGGCTTTGAAAATGGCAATAGCTATTGCCAATTGCTTGAGTTTCACCAAAGTTTTCCATTCAATTTTTCCATAGATCGATAACGTAAGCCAGTGTACCACCATTGGATTGATACTGAAGGAATCCATACTGGTGATCATTGATCAGATGGAAGATTTCAAGATAGTTTAAGAGTTGACAGTTTAATAGATTTCTCCATTACATTAGAAAGAGTACAAGTAAGTGCAATGGGACAATAATTGGATGGGAGAGATTTGTAACCCTTTTTTAGGAACTGGCTGGATATGAGCAAATTTCTTATTAGTATTAGTAATGGCCGCATGGTGCAAGAAAGCCTATGGCTTATGCTGCACCACCCAAAAAAAAAAAAAAACGCGAATAAAACAATGATAAAAAAAACCAAACCTAATAATTAATAAAAGAAAAGAAAATTAAACCTATCATCCTATGCATTTCCCTCACCCGAAGGTACTATCCAGATGACTTTTGAATTTCCCCAAACTGTCAGCCTCTACCACCCATGTAGGCAACTTATTCCAGTAATTTATAACTCGCTGGCTAAAATAAAACTTCCTACAGTCCAATCTAAACATTTCCCCCCATAATTTGAATTTATGTCCCCTAGTTCTAGCATAATTTATAATCTTGAAAATTTTTCAAGATTATAATTCAAGAAAAAATTTTTACTGATGCCTCTCGGAGCCTTAAACACCTCAATCAAATCTCCTCTAAGGTGTCTAGTTTCCGAAATCTGCAACCCACATTCAAAGTCTTTCTTCATAAGGATGCCCTTTTGCCGATCTCACCAGGCGAGTTACCTTTCTTTGCACCCTTTCAAGAAGCTTGACGTCTTTCTGTAGGTGCAATCTCCATATTTGAACACAGTATTCCAAGTATGGGCTAACAAAAGCCTTATATGATGGGATTATCACATTGCTATCTCTATTTGCAAAAGTTCGATAGATCATCGATATTACACCATGGGCCTTCCTTGCAACCTGTTTACAATTCTCAGAGAATTTTATGTCTGACCGTATCGTAACAACCAAGTCCCTTTCCTCCAGTACTGGGTTTAGTTGAACTCCACCAAGTGAATAAATTATTTTGGGATTACTGTTTCCCAGGTGTAATGCCTTACACTTTGTTGGATTAAAGCATAGCTGCCATTTTTCTGACCATTCCTGATGTCTATCTAGGTCTCTCTGAAGAAGCTCAGCTTGACAGTGATTATTAACTACTCTACCAATTTTAACATCATCTGCAAATTTAGACATCACGCCCTCTATCCCTTCATCAATGTTGTTTATGAAAATTAAAAACAACAGTGGTCCTAATACTGATCCTTGGGGAACCTCACTTCTTACATCAACCCAATCTGAGGAATAGCCATTTATCACAACCCTCTGCCTCCTGCCCTGAAGCCATCCTGATATCCATCTAAGGATTTTCCCAGTGATTCCAACCTGTTCCAGCTTATAAAGCAACCGCTCATGTGGGACTGAGTCAAAAGTTTTGCTGAAATCTAAACAATGTCGAAATTATTCCCTAAATTCAGCTCACGAGTGGGTCACTCATGAGCAAACCAGATTTGTTAAACATGATTTTCCCTTTACAAAACCATGCTGAGTGTCCTTGAGAATTTCAATTCTATCCAAATGATTATTGAATTCCACCCTTTATCATTGAATTCCATCCTTGAATTCCACTCTTGTCTCCATGATTTTCCCACTGAAGTCAGACTGACAGGTCAATAATTTCCCACTTAACTCTTAGAACCACCCTTATGTGTATGGGAGATACACTGGCACCTTTCCAATCCAACGGAATCTCCCCAGTCTAGTGATGCTCACATAATTAGCCTCAATGGTTCAATGCACTCGCTTGCCACCTCCCAAAACACCTTTGGAAAAAGAAAGTGTAAAAAGGTGACACAGAACAAGAGTAAATTCAGTAGCACAAGTTTTGAGAAAAAGTGGAGAAATACAATTGGGATCTGGAGCTTTCTTAGCATCAAGATTGTTCAAAATCCTTCTGACGGAAGACCACAGGAGGCATTCAATGGAGTGTACTGGGAATGGTAGGAGGTGGTTTAACAAGATCATCTTTACCTTTAGCTGAGTTGGCAATATAAACATCCAGTTTTGACAGAGGTAGGAATAAAGATGGGGAAAAGTTGCAGCGAATAGCTTTGCCAAGTGACCAGAATGATCGACTACTATTCAGACAGGAAGCACGTTTTCTCGGCTTGTTCAAAATCTAGTTTGGACTGATTAATAACTGCTTTACAACTGCTGCAAGCTTTGGTGTAGGCAGAAAATGAACCTGGAGATTTTGATGCAAGCCAACTGCAATATGCAATATTTTTACCTTGAACAGCCTTATCACATTCAGTGGAAAACCAAGGTATAGATAAAGGATAAGATTTTAAGGTGGTGTGGAATAAAGGATTTCATCCCTACAAGAATAATTTCACTGACATGATCTGGGCAAACATTGACATCAGAAGATCTGAAACAGTAATCCGACCAAGGAGAGGAATAAAAGAAATCTCGCAAATCACCCCTTTCTGCATTCTTGTAATGCGAAACAACACAAGGTTGAGAATGGTCATGAAAGTAAGGCTCCATTGAAGAACAGACAATCATGAAGTTGTGAACTGAAGTGGATAGAGGACCAGTCACCTTTACGTGTACTTAGCATTAGTAGAGGCATTTGATGCAAGAAAGCAAGCTCATGCAGCATCAGCCAAAAAAAAAAAAAAAAAAAAAACCACTTCCACTTCACCCCTCTGTTTGTTCGAAATACCTGTCCAGCTGAGCCTTAAACTTATTTAGACTATCAACTTCCACGACAAGGGATGGAAGTCTGTTCCACCAACCAACCGCCCGCTGGCTAAAGGCAAATTTCCGCACGTCTATCCTACATCTGTCTTTCCTCAATTTGAATTTATGCCCTCTCAGGTGATTATTCTGAGTAAGAGGAAGAATCCCATCAGCATTGAGCATGCTCAAACCATGCAAGGCTTTATACACCTCTATCAGATCACCTCGCTGGTGCCTAGTCTCCAGACACTGTAATTTGCAAAACTTAAGCCTTTCTTCGTAAGAGCACCCCTTTGTTCCATTCACTAATCTTGTTGCCCTTCTCTGTACTCGTTCCAGCAGCTCTACATCCTTCTTGAAATGAGGCCTCCAGACCTGTATACAGTACTTTAGGTGTGGCCTGACCATTGCCTTATACAAGGGAATAATCACCTCCTTATCCCTGCTGGAAAAATTCCTGTATATCATTGACAATACTCCATGAACTATTCTTGCAGCCCATCTGCACTGCTCAGAGAACTTCATATCTGCCTGCACAACCACCCCCAAGTCCGTTTCATTCTCTACCACTGTCAGTGTAGTACCACAGAGTTGATACGTTGCTCTGGGGTTGCTGTTTCCCATGTGTAGTACTTAGAAGGGTTGTTTGCAAGAAAAAGATTAAGTGTATTGGTTGTGTGGTTAGGATTGTCTGGTATTCTGGTAGGTAAATGAACAATCTGTGTGAGGACATTAATAATTCCAAAAGCCTCCCCATCTTGACCAGCTGGGTCCATGTTACTAGAAAATGGAAGCCAGCTGGAGCTGTGAATATTAAAATCACCAAGGAAAATTACATCAGTGTTAGGAAAGTTGGACTGGAGAAAGTCAAAAGAGTTCCAAGTGATTAGTGGAGTTGGGAGAATGATAGAGGAAACAGATGAACTTGTCAAAATGGAGTCGAGAGATTTTAAGTCAGAGAAGACTAAAAAGAGGAGATTCTAAATTACTAAGTCTCTGAGATATTGGAGTGAACATATGCATGAGTATGACCTTTGAAGCAAAAGAAATCATAGCGAATAATTAGGGCAATTGAGATGAGCAGTGGTTGAATCAACTGATAATTGGGATTCTGTCAAAAAAAGTACATGGGGCTTGTCAGACTGTAAGTGGAAATGGACATCACTGAGATTGGAACTGAGACCAATTTGTGAAATGAATGAGGAAGTGTTTGGAAGGTTTAGAACTTTTCATAGATAAGTTGTTATTTTGAGCAAACTAAAATTATTTTTGTTTTGAAGAAAAGAAAATTATTTTTGTGTTGTGTTACATGACACATTAATTACTTAAAATATTACAATCTAATGTTTGCTCTCTTATTCTTCTGGAAGTATTTCCTCGAGACATGTAAATGGTTGAAACTGAAGTATTTTTAAGATGTAATGCATGTGCCCCTCAATACCAAAATAAAACATTTTCAATATTATGGTTTCTCTTGCAAGAAGGTCTGGCATTTTATCTTAGTGGCATACTGGAATTTATTGTAAATATGCTATGATTTTTTCTTGTAAAGAAGAGAGGAATTACCATTGGCAATAATTGTTGATATAGCATATTTACAATAAATTCCTGTCCATCACTAAGATATAGTGCCAGATAGCCTACTAGGCTAGCTGGGTGGGTAAAGTGCCTGCCTGGTAACCCAAAGATCACAGGTTTGAATCCCGCCTCGGGCTTGGATATTACGATGGTGCTGTACTCTCCAGATGGACCTCACGGCCACGATACACGAAGGAAACAGGGGAAAACTGGTCCCTTTGTGTATTGCTCACATCATACGATAAAAAAAAGTGCCAGATAATTACATAATAAAAAGAGCTTTTAAAATTAGTTTCAAGAAAAGAGGTAATTAGTTAATTATGAACAGACACACCTACCTTGAAATCTGAAATGACAGTACCTCCACACAAATCAACTAATTCTGTCATGTGATACCAAGCATCAAAAGTCCATACACAAGATTTTAAATCTAAATGTTGATATAACTTTAATGAAAAGTCATCTCGTATGTCTGAACTGAACTGATAAGGATAATTATAGCCAGGACCTTGTAATTTTGTAATGAGTACAGCTAATAGGCAAAGAAAATAAGTAAGAAATAAGTTAAATTTGATTCATAAAGCACACTCAAATTTATTTTAAAATAAAGTGTCCTCTAAAATTTATATAACAAACTTAACTCAATTTATAACACCATATTTGAAAGTCTAATTGAAAATACATCAATTATACAAATTTTATATGATTAATAATTTTTTTAAATGTGGTATATAACTAGTAATTTAATTGAATTTTATATACAAAAATCCATTTGTCATATTTTTGAACAAATAATAAAGTGAACTGTTTGTTATTTGGATAAGCCAACAAACAGCTAACTTTAATATAAAAATATATGTATTATATAAAAATATATGTATTTCATTCAGGGTATTTGAACTATACCCTGGTACTGAGATATAATATTAACAGCCTCCATGATTTTTTTCAAGATACTACTGGCCAATACAAAAACTGAAACTAAACTTTAGTCATTTTAATTCATTAAGAGAATTTTTGGGTCCTAATAACCTTAATATTTCTTACAGATACTTACAATTGGTAATGTATTTTACAAGAGAAATTTAAATTAAAATCAGTAATGTAATGTAATTAGTCAGAAATATTGACCCAGAGAAATAAAAGAAGCCTAGCTTTTTTAAGGCAAAATTTACCAAGCTAAAAATTTAGTGCATTGAGGTAGCTCTTCATTGGTGTGCTTAATTTTCACTGCAGAATGTTAATGACTTCCTATGCTCACATCTTGGTGAACTCTCACTCATTGTTGTTGCTATATCAACAACAATGAGCGAGACTGGTTTTGTGTATAGTCATGATATTTGGAAAGAATTACACATTTGACTTTTCCCAATTTCTATGTATGTTACACAAATATTTTCAAATTCATATAAATTATATTTTTGTTTGATTTCAGATCATTATGGTTATCACTTTAGGTTATGACTTCTCTCTCTAGAATACTTCTGCTACATCTGCAGATACTACCTTGGTCTAAAGTAGATAAAGTACAAAATTTTGGTGAAACTAAATTTTTTGTGCTTGTGAAGCATATTTTGGAATATGTATGGGTCATTATACTGTTTGCATTTGTACCAAGTAGACGTTTTTTCATAGTGCTCCCGGGTCTAAAGTACAGGGAGAGTATGTGATTAGAGAGATTAGATAATTTCTTTTAATTAATTTTTTTAATATATTGTAAAGTTATTTTGATATAATTTTTTTTTCCTGGAACAGTTTGTAATTTTTATATTACAAATATAATATTTTAAAAGTTTCTTTCTGAAATATTTAGTAAATTTAAACAATGGCTGTGACAAGATCTACCTGGAATACTTTGCCAGAGGGTACCATGACTCACACAGAAACAGTCAACGGCGATTTCCTAGTGAATCATGATTTAATCATTTGCAGAACCTGTGTAATGTATTCCAAGGTCGACCTAGTGGATAATCACAGCTTGCCTGGCAGTTCTTTTCTTTGTCACCATTGTACGCAGTGCCAGTGTACCAATCTAAAGTTAAAATTTGGTGCATTGCTAGAAGAATTTGAGTCACTGAACATACGGATGCTTGCCCTCGAGAATAATGTAACTGGGAGCTCATCAGGGACTCAAGACTCTAGCAACCTAGTGATGCACTCCGGATTCGTGCCCCAGAACAGAATAACCAACTGCAAACTGCTCTGGATCAAAAAGACAGTTCTATTAGGAGAGACTCCACTATCAGGGAAATAGGAAATATTTTTTGTAATAAGGATAGGTGGACTAGAACCAGGGTATCTCTGCCAGGAGCAACAATTAATGATGTCACCAACAAATTGTCAGATTTTAAGGGGAGTAAAGAGAATATTATTATTCATGTGGGGACTAATGATATTAAGCACACACGATCTGATTATTTGTTAGACAAATATAGGACCATGCTGAAGAAATGCTGAAAGTTAGGTTAGAATGTTTGTGTCTGCAATTCTGCCCAGGCACGATAGGAGGGATTATATGCTGAAAGCCTTGTGGATTAACTCAAAACTTGGACTCTGCAAGGCTTTTTGGGGGAAATTTTTATCAGCTTGGCCCACACTTGTAGGTAGAAGGAATCTGTTTTGTAGAGATGGGATACATTTAAACAAAGGTGGTGCAAGAGTTTTTGTCAGTTTCATTAAGGTTCACGGAAACTACTAATTTGAGGGGACAAGGGTAATATAGATACACATTTATCTAATGATGTTGGGTAAAGTAATGCTTGCACATACCTCAAGAGTTCTTGTTTGTTACTGCAACAGATCATATTAGCAAGATGTTCTGAGGGCAGAAACGTTTCAAATGAGCGGGTAGCTAATGCCAGGAAAGCAAGCTTAAATAACTTCAAGAGGTGTGTCAGGGTAGATAACTATACAAGAACACTAAGTTTTAATTGTTTATACAGCAATATCAAAAGTGTCATCAATAAAATGAGTGAATTCAAACTGCTGATACAGAGGATACCACCCTCTGTTGTCTCAGTGCCACACAGTGTAGACTTACCAATTTCCAGTTCCTCCATCCTTAGAAGAAACTTCAGAGGAAGAAAGCTCATATGGTGAATAGGTTTTGATTTCAACTAAATGTGCTCAAGTAAATCCCCACATTTCCATAATTAACATGAATAAGATAAGTTACTCAGACTTGGGTTTCACTAAGAGTTTTGTTGGTGAAAAGAGTTGATATTACTGAATTATAAGTGAAAGACATCTACCTATGGAGAAAACATCTCACTTTTGCATTTTTCTATGTAGCTGCTGATTCTTTGAAGTCAACAATAATCACTATCAAGCAAAATGGTGTCCATTCACAAACAGCTCAATCAAAAGTCTGAAGGCAGTTTCGGCTTCATAATGGGAATAAATTTCCAAAAATTCATGGAACTTGCTCTGTTCATATTGAGGAACACCACAAAAATGTGAAGCAATTGTTGTAAATCAACTATGAAAGCTGAAAATGGAAAGTCTGTGGGAGGGAGACTTCAAGATGCTAGGATTCTTTCTTAGGTTAGGGGCAGGTTACACTTAATGAGATCCAATTATTCAATTAAGCTAGGATTAGTGAATCAATCTGCCAAAGCTTGGGATTCAGAGTGATTTTCCTGCATACATACATGCTTAATGCTTAATGTGCGGAAGTTTGCCTTTAACCAGCAGGTGGTTGATTGCTGGAACAAATTTCCATCTGTCGTAGAAGTTGATAGCTTAAATAGATTCAAGGCAGAACTAGACACACATTTAGAGCGAGTGGATGGGTGATATGAGAATCGGTTTTTTTTTTGTTTTTTTTTTTGGCTGATGCTGTATAAGCTTGCTTTCTTGTTCATATGCCTTTACAAATGCTAATGTCTGGCATTTACAGTGTTCTGTATTTCTTCACAGTGTACATATGGCGCAGATGTGGGAAACCACAGGTGGCGCCCGACCCTATTCTCAAAGTCAGGGGTGAAGAATTTCCTTAAAGTTACATTAAACTTGGATTTCGACTTTTTCAGAACAAATTTGAGACATGAGTGAGGAAACAGAGGAAAAATTGCCATTGATAAAGGAAGATGCAAACGAGATAAAGGAAGATGTGATGCACCTATGAAAAGTGTCTTCATCTAATATTTGGTCTGAGGTAATCACAAAAGAGAAGGACATTCAGACTTTATTTTTGACTGAAGTGTCACAGGTCAGGTCTGGGTAGACTTTTGCATAGCAAGATTGATTTCCTTTTCTGTTTGAACTTTATGGTTCATTAATTTATTTTCATTTGAGATCTTTGGTGACAATGTTTAATTAATATAATGTACAGTTATTGCTCACTCAAAACAATTTGAATGCTATGCATTATTGGCAGGCTGCCAGGGGATATCTGGAATAAGATGATAAGATGGGTGAACAAGATGTTGACTGCAGTCTGCTGAGACAACTTGCAATGACCCTTCTTGTCCACCCATAATAGTTTAATCCTTCACACCAATTTTAATTCAAATGATTTGTTGTTCTAAGGTGATTTATACATTTTATTTGGTAAAGGGATGTGTTCGCTTTCTCTAAGTTAGATAAGGATAAATAACAAACAAAAATATTGCATACAAGCTTGAAATTACACGAACAGTAAAAATAACTAATATTATACTCACAATCAGCATATCCAAAAATCATAAAAAAGCAGCAGAGAAATGAAGATAAACAGACCATTTTTAAAAATTCATTAATTTCTTATAACCTTGCATTCCTAGTGTAAAACACTAGGAACTTAGCATACAACGTAATTTATAATTTAACAAAAATTTATCTATAACTTTGTTTAAGCTATAAACCTCATTTGTTCACAAAAAAAAAAAAAAAAAGTTCCAGTCTTTTTTTAATTACTGTGAACTATTTATATTGTTCAATTGTCATTATATAGAATTATTATATAACAATTGTCATTATATACATCACTCAAAGAAAACATGTGAAATATGCCTTCATTGTGCAAAATATGGTGTTCATGCTTAGAATTTTGGTTATTTTCAGGGACAGGCTAACTATTGATTAGGTAATTAAATATTTGATTTAAAAGACTAAGAAAGCATAAAATTACCTGAAACATATTTTCTAGTAATTTTCCATATATGTATATTATTTTTTATGTTCTAATTTAATTCTGCCCTGGGAAAGTTGTTGTTACTATTGCTGAAGTTATTAAAGTTTTCTGTAGTCAGTTAGCATCTCTGTATGACTGCATAACATAACAAAACAACAACTAAGAATTGCACACATTCTTCCATTATATCATTATGTATATGGGAAAACTGCTCTCAATTTACAAGCCATTTCTGAAGAATGCATTTTTCATAAATTGGGAGATCAATGTAAAATACAAAGGAATCAAGATAAATTCCTCCAGATACTCAGTTGTTATTGTTTATACAGCACATTACTGCACTGCTAGAGACTCTATACTACTAATATGGAAAGTTGTACATCGGACAAGCAGTCTGCTTTCTTAAGTTTTCCCTAAAGAAACAAGAGCATTCAATATCCCAGACTTGCAAATTTGCAATCCATTATTGGGAGCTTAATCATCTATTACCCTAATAAGAAAGCTAAGAGAAACTCTCTTCATACAGTTGAGAGAGAGAGAGAGAGAGAGAGAGAGAGAGAGAGAGAGAGAGAGAGAGAGAGAGAGAGAGAGAGAGAGAGAGAGAGAGAGAGAGAGAGAGAGAGAGAAAATGCTATTAATCCTTTCATTGTTGACTGAATTAACCAGCCTCTGGTGAAGGATGCTTCACAAAAAAATATTCAGTTTTTATTCTGTCAAATTGGGAAAAAAAAATATTCTAAAAGTAGAGTGGTTTTCCCAAGTGGCTTAAAAACCTGAAGCCACATATTTGTGAAGAAGCAGTGAATGTGTTAATAAAAACTTCAGTGGAAAAAAATTATCCCATGTGAATCAATTTTTTAAGTTGATTGGGCTCTAAGATACCAAACAACACAAGAAGTCCAATTTTTAGTTTTAGCAATAATTATTTCTCATTTCTTATACTACTATTTATAATAAAAGATTTCTCAGCTACAATATCAAGATACTAATTTTAATCTCAAGTTCCATGTTTTTCTACCAGAACAATTCATTCAAGAACAATTTTTTATGAGATAATAACACAAGTAATTA
Source organism: Mastigoproctus giganteus (assembly GCF_048544385.1). Taxonomy (NCBI): domain Eukaryota; kingdom Metazoa; phylum Arthropoda; class Arachnida; order Uropygi; family Thelyphonidae; genus Mastigoproctus; species Mastigoproctus giganteus. Next base: position 217,420,166 of record NC_143581.1, on the reverse strand, counting down.
TCTGTAGGCTTTTGTAAGTGAATAACAGAGGTAATAATTTACCAAACAGTTTTTAAGCCAGATTGTAGGTTACTAGTCTTCCAATGATGTCATACTAAAAATTGATGCTGTTCTCTATACTTCTACCTAGTCTTCTACATGATGATGTAAGTATTGTTTGTTTGTTTGTTATTTGGTTTTTAGGAGCATTAGCAACTAAGGCCATATTGCTCCGGGGATATGCGGTGGTCATTCCCTAACCTTTCCACATCCTCCGTATTTGGTGGTCATGGACTCGAACCCCAGTCTAATCAAGAAGTGTGTGCTACGCACTGTCGCTCCTGCCTACCTGGCTACGGAGGCACCTGATGTAAGTATTCAGTTCCAAAGTATACCCATAACCACATTTATACTCATCCTATGTTTCAGATCTAATTTTCTTTTGTCCTTATAACCACACTGAGGAGGAAGAATTTGTGCAACTTGAAATAGAATTGTGGGACTTTTATGAGGATACAAAATCATGATCAGTACTACACATGCAGAATAAATTTGTTTTTTTTTAAAGCAGTGAACAAATTAATAGGAACTGCAATGAAATGTTTGAAAGAAATAGAACTGCTTGTGAAACTCCTGGATTATGGTATGTTTAATCTCACTAGGGTTGCCCATGGGAAGAATGCAATATATGATTCACATAATCCGTCTGTGAATGCTACCTGAGTGTTTCAGGTAGCATTAAAGCAACTTAATGCCATGAGATATCATTGTATCATATCTGTAAACTGGGTGTGTTCTATAGCCTGTTCATCTGTTTACAGAATAAAAAAAGTCCAAGTAAAACTAAGTAAAAATCTACATCTACACCCAACAAATAGCTAGTTTAGCCTGGCTTGAAGCCATAATAAGTCCCTTGTGTCTGACAGGATTCAAATCTAGATCTTTCAAAAATGGGTGGCATTATTATACAATTGAGAATTGACAGAAGTATAAATGAATAAATCTAATATATTAGCATTAGTAGTGGCATATGATACAAGAAAGCAAGCTTATAAGCCAGTTTTTAAGCCAGAAAGTTTAATATTATTAATCTGCTCCTTGAATGTCATACATTCTCATACTCAAGGAGGGGAAATCTTTTTCAATATTGTTGGGCTAAATGTTAGCATTAGCATTAGTAGAGGCATATGATGCAAGAAAGCAAGCTTATGCAGCATCAGCCAAAAAAAAAAAAAAAGAAAAAAAAGAAAACCAATCCCATTTCACCCCTCCGTTCGTTTGGAATACCTGTCCAGCCGAGCCTTAAATTTATTTTGGCTATCAACTTCCACAACAAGGGATGGAAGTCTGTTCCACCAACCAACTACCTGCTGGCTAAAGGCAAATTTCCACACATCTATCCTACAACTGTCTTTCCTCAATTTGAATTTATGCCCTCTCAGGTGATTATTCTGAGCAAGAGGAAGAATCCCATCAGCACTGAGCATGCTCAAACCATTCAAGGCTTTATACACCTCTATCAGATCACCTCGCCGGTGCCTAGTCTCCAGACACTGTAATTTGCAAAACTTAAGCCTTTCTTCATAAGAGCAACCCTTTGTTCCATTCACTAATCTTGTTGCCCTTCTCTGTACTCGTTCCAGCAGCTCTACATTCTTCTTAAAATGAGGCCTCCAGACCTGTATACAGTACTCAAGGTGTGGCCTGACCATTGCCTTATATAAGGAAATAATCACCTCCTTATCCCTGCTAGAAAAATTCCTGTATATCATTGACAAGACACCATGGGCTACTCTTGCAGCCCGTCTGCACTGCTCAGAAAACTTCATATCTGCCTGCACAATTACCCCAGGTCCGTTTCATTCTCTACCACTGTCAGTGTAGTACGACAGAATTAATACGTTGCTCTGGGGTTGCTGTTTCCCATATGTAGTACTTTACATTTGTCAATGTTAAACTTCATTTGCCACCTCTCAGCCCATCTGCTCAACCTTTCCAGATCCTGTTGCAGCAGCATAGTGCCAGTAGTGTCCTTGACAACCCTGCCAACCTTCGTACCGTCTGCAAACCTGGACATTAAGCTTGATATACCATCATCAATGTCATTTATAAATACAAAAAACAATAATGGACCCAATACTGAACCCTGAGGGACTCCACTAATAACATTAGTCCACGATTAGCATTAGCATTAGCATTAGTAGAGGCATTTGATGCAAGAAAGCAAGCTTATGCAGCATCAGCCAAAAAAAAAAAAACCCACTTCCACTTCACCCCTCTTTTCGTTCAAAATACCTGTCCAGCTGAGCCTTAAACTTATTTAGGCTATCAACCTCCACCACAAGGGATGGCAGTCTGTTCCACCAACTAACCACCCGCTGGCTAAAGGCAAATTTCCGCACGTCTATCCTACATCTGTCTTTCCTCAATTTGAATTTATGCCCTCTCAGGTGATTTTTCTGAGCTAGAGGGAGAATCCCATCAGCATTGAGCATGCTTAAACCATTCAAGGCTTTATACACCTCTATCAGATCACCTCGCTGGTGCCTCGTCTCCAGACACTGTAATTTGCAAAACTTAAGCCTTTCTTCGTAAGAGCACCCCTTTGTTCCATTCACTAATCTTGTTGCCCTTCTCTGTACTCGTTCCAGCAGCTCTACATCCTTCTTGAAATGAGGCCTCCAGACCTGTATACAGTACTCTAGGTGTGGCCTGACCATTGCCTTATACAATGGAATAATCACCTCCTTATCCCTGCTGGAAAAATTCCTGTATATCATTGACAATACTCCATGAGCTACTCTTGCAGCCCATCTGCACTGCTCAGAGAACTTCATATCTGCCTGCACAATCACCCCCAAGTCCCTTTCATTCTCTACCACTGTCAGTGTAGTACCACAGAGTTGATACGTTGCTCTGGGGTTGCTGTTTCCCATGTGTAGTACTTTGCATTTGTCAATGTTAAACTTCATTTGCCACCTCTCAGCCCATCTGCTCAACCTTTCCAGATCCTGTTGCAGCAGCATAGTGTCAGTAGTGTCCTTGACAACCCTGCCAACCTTTGTATCATCTGCAAACTTGGACATTAAGCTTGATATACCATCATCAATATCATTTATAAATACAGAAAACAATAATGGACCCAACACTGAGCCCTGAGGGACTCCACTAATAACATTAGTCCACAATGAGCAGTGTCCATTGATTACCACTCTCTGTCTTCTCCCCCTCAACCACCCCTTTATCCATAGCAGCAATTTGCCTGCAATGTCACACTGCTCCAATTTGTGTAGCAGTCTTCCATGTGCAACAGTATCAAAAGCCTTTCTAAGATCCAAGTATATAATATCAAAGTTATTCCCTGCATCCAGTTCTTTTGTGACTGCATCATAGTATCCAATCAAGTTGGTCAGGCAAGACTTCCCCTTAACAAAACCATGCTGTGTCTGAGCTATAACTGAAGTCTTGTCTAAATGATCCTACAGTGCTTCTTTAACTAGTGCCTCCATTAATTTTCCTGGAACAGAAGTTAAGCTCACAGGTCTATAGTTACTTGTGTCAGCCTTTGATCCTCCTTTGTGAATTGGGGTCACATTTGCACATTTCCAGTCTATGGGTACCTCCCCTGAGTCCAAGGAAGCTCTCATAATTATGGCTAAGGGTTGGCTTACTTCCTTTGCTGCCTCCTTTAATATAACTGGATAGATCCCATCCACCCCAGGTGCCTTTCTTGTGTTTATCTTCAACAGTTTCTCCTCCACTTTACTCCCAGTTATTTCAAGATTCTGTAGCTTACTGTTAGAGTTGAATACACCTCTGGCATTCCCCTTGCTGAATAATTCCTCATGTGTGAATGTCGATGCAAAATATTCATTTAGTTTGTTAGCTACCTGAGCAGGATCATCAACAGTTGACCCATCAATATCAAGTGGACCAATCTGATTCATCCCCTTCCTTCTAGAGTTTACATAAGTAAAGAACTCTTTGCTGTTTTTCTTTGCATCCCTTGCCAAGGATTTCTCGTAATCTGCCTTTGCCTGCCTAACCTCCTTTGTAACTTGGTTGCATATCAACTTGTATCTATCATAGGCTTCTGTGTCATGTGTTAATTTGTAAGTATCCCATGCATTTTTCTTCTCTGCCATATGCCTCATTAGTTCATCTGACATCAATTTTGGCCTAAACGTTGAACAATATTTCTTAGTTGGTATGTAAAGCCTAGTAGCTTCCAAGATACGTTCTTTACCCCTAATGGTAGTTACCTCTTTCAGTAAATCCCACTTCAGCACACTGTGATCACTGCCACCTAGTGGTTCATTTATCTGCAGATTCTTAATGCATGAAGAATCACTGCTGATAATCAAATCAAGAGTATTACTCCCTCTAGTTGCCTCCTGAACATGCTGATGTAGAAAACAATCATCCAATAAATCCACAAAAGCCCTGCTAGTGTGTGAGTAACCAGCCCCCAAATTCCAGTCAATATCTGGGAAATTAAAATCTCCCATTATAAGACTCTCTGATTTACTGGCCCACTCTATTTCCCTGTACAGTTCCTTATTATACTCATCAGAGTCATTAGGCCTATAGCACACTCCTACTCTCAATTTTGATCTCCCAATGCTTATGTCACACCAAACTGACTCAACACAGCACTGTCCAGCGATGTCAACTGGCTTCACTTCCTTGGTTTTTATGTGTTTCTTAACTAATAGCATAACCCCTCCCCCCTTCCTATCCTGTCTATCCTTTCTGTAGACGTTGTACTCCCCAAATTGCAGTTCTGCATCCCTTATATCTGTGTGACACCACGTCTCTGATATCCCAACAATATCTGCCTTTGATGTTTTGAGCAATACCTCAAATTCATCAAATTTATTTACTAAACTCCTAGCATTGGTGTACACGCAAGTATACCTGCACCTGTTTCTATTCTTAGCTACCCTAACACAACCCATGTGTTTATTTGTACCGCAATGGCTCCCAGCAGTCTCTGAAATACCATGCATCTTGTTTTTCAGGCTTCTGCTCATTCTAATAGAAGCAGTGCAAGAATCTCTTTCACCTCTGCCAGTGGCTACTGTCAATCTATTGGTCTTTGTCTCCCCCCAAGCTAGCAGTTTTCCGACCCACCTAACACTGCCTCGATAGCATCAGCAAATATTCTTGCACCCTTTCTATTTAAGTGTATCCCATCCCTGTAGAAGCAATCTCTCCTTTAAACAAGTACAGTCCAGGCTGAAAAAAATTCTACCCCTTGAGCCTTGCACAATCTTTCCAGGGCCGAATTGATCGACAAGGCTCTCATCATATACTCCCTCCTATCGTGTCTGGGCAGAATTGCAGACACTTTCAAATTCAACCCTAATTCTCGGCTTTTGTTCAACAGTGACCTGTACTTGTTAAGTAATTCTGCCGGTCTCCTACTCTTAATATTATTAGTGCCAACGTGTACAACTATATCACCTTTTGTGCCCTTAAAAGATGATATTTGCTCTACAACGTCATCAACCTTTGCCCCTGGCAGACATACCCTGGTCCTGTTCCACCTATCTTTTTTACAAAGCATGTTCCCCGTTTCCCTGACAATAGAGTCACCAACAACTACTAGTTCCTTCGGGACCAGCGCATTCTGCCTTGGGGGTTGTCTCTGTGTCACGCAATGCCCAAGTGCAAGCTCTGGCGTTGATGTGGGCAGCTGAGAGCTTGATGGGCCCCTCAATTTAGTTTCTTCGAGGGCATCCACCCTGTCCTTCAAGCTCTCATATAGGCCCACAAGAACGCCGAGTTGTTGCCTGATATCGATACACTCCTTGCATCGCGCACACACAAAGACATCCCCCTTGGCAGTATCATGTCCCGTACCCGATTGCTCTGCAAACATCAAGCAAACAGTGCATTTTATAAGGCTGTGAGTCAGAGGACAACTGTCCCCCTCAGTTCTGCTCTGAGCCACAGCGCTTCCATTAGCTTGAGCCTTTTGCTTTGCTGCTCTGATCTGAGTCATGATTCTATTAATTTATTAATTAATTATAATTAATTATGTTATGTTATTAATTATGGTAAATATAATTAATTATATTACGTTTGTAATCTAAGTCGTTATATGTATTTATTTAAACGTACAATTTAACTGCTAACGAAGTTCAACTAACACTATCTAGTACGGCATACAACTATCGTATCATGATGAGCAGTGTCCATTGATTACCACTCTCTGTCTTCTCCCCCTCAACCACCCCTTTATCCATAGCAGCAATTTGCCTCCAATGCCACACTGCTCCAATTTGTGCAGCAGTCTTCCATGTGCAACAGTATCAAAAGCCTTTCTAAGATCCAAGTATATAATATCAAAGTTATTCCCTGCATCCAGTTCTTTCGTGACTGCATCATAGTATCCAATCAAATTGGTCAGGCAAGACTTACCCTTAACAAAACCATGCTGTGTCCGAGCTATAACTAAAGTCTTGTCTAGATGATCCTGCAGTGCTTCTTTAACCAGTGCCTCCATTAATTTTCCGGGAACAGAAGTTAAACTCACAGGTCTATAATTACTTGTGTCAGCCTTTGATCCTCCTTTGTGAATTGGGGTGACATTTGCACATCTCCAGTCCATGGGTACCTCCCCTGAGTCCAAGGAAGGGCTCATAATTATGGCTAAGGGTTTGCTTACTTCCTTTGCTGCCTCCTTTAATATAACTGGATAGATCCCATCCACCCCAGGTGCCTTTCTTGTGTTTATCTTCAACAATTTCTCCTCCACTTTACTCTCAGTTATTACAAGATTCTCTAGCTTACTGCCAGAGTTGAATACACTTCTGGCTTTCCCCTCGCTAAATAACTCCTCATGTGTGAATGTCGATGCAAAATATTCATTTAGTTTGTTAGCTACCCGAGCAGGATCATGTTTTCCCTTATAGTGGGTTTCCTATAAGGGCAGACTCTGTCAGACTACAAAATGTTTTAAAATATGAATTTGTTCTTATTTTGATTTTATTGCCCAACTCTAGATTAAAACTATTGCCAAAAATCTAATCATTATTTCAAAAAAAATTTTAAATAAAACCTGTTGTTACTTTTCTCATGTAGTAACATCTCCAGTATCTATTTATATATCACATTATTCAATTTTATCAATTTTTGCTTTTGTAAGCCTAAACTGGATAACTCTGATGTTGATGTGTGATCCCCCCCTTCCAATTTTCAATGCTGCCCTTTAACACAAACTGTGTTTACATTTAGGTGGAAGCACAGATAAGAGATGGCAGCACATACTGGAAAAATTTGAAGGCAATTCATATATTAATGAACACACTGTTTGATATTATTTTTAAAATGTAGATCTACATACATGTTCTCCCAAGCCCTTACATATACAACATCTACAGGTATCACACCTGTAAGGGAAGGGTTAGCAGTATAATATAATACAAAAATCATAAATACATTCCTTACTGTCATTATCTAAAAATCCATAATTTACAATTCCTGGATGTAACTGAGCTGGCACTAAAAGATTTGAACAGACATGTTGTTGTCGGTAAAGGGGCTGAGTCAAGAGATACTGAACATGGTGAAGGGGATAAGTAGAAATCAAGGGTAACATTCCATCCTGTAAAAAAAATTAATAAAGTATGAAAAACAGCAAAACACAGAAACAAACACCCATATCTTTACTTATTCTACAGATAATTCAAACCATTCAAAGCCTTATATGCATCAATCAGATCAGATCAGGTCGCAGGTGATCTGACTGATAGGAGACTATACAACACTGTTCAAAATGTAATGATTATCATTACATTTTGATAATGCTGGAAAATTAATCTGTTTATCATTAGGATAAACAGATTAATTTTTTGCTTAAATCACTCTCACAAATCTATTCCTTACTCCCACATAAATATTTACTCTCATTTCATTTATAATCAATGTATGTAACTCACTTCATTTAAAATATGCTTTCTCAGATATATATTTCCTGTAATTCTATTGGTCTTATGTTTTATTCTTGGATTTTTTTTGCGTGAAAATTATGAATATGCTTTAGTGTTGAAATCTATTTAACTATTGACATCATGGGGCACACACAGATATAGATATAGTGTAACATCTTTATAGAATTAAAGATATTACACTATTATACTAGTGTAATATACTGGAAAACGTTTAACATGAAAAATCGGTTAACGCGAAAAAATATTCTGTTCCCGACAAAATGCTATGTGATTTCATACATTTATTTTCATTTTACATGAAACAAAAAACGCTTAACATGAAAAGGTTTCGCATCTCAGAAGAACAAAAAAATATACGGGCTACCACGTCATCACTAAATTTACTGTTTATGACTTTATGACTCAACTTTCTATTGACTAGGCCGACATCTGATATTAAACAATACTGTATGTAGATAGTACAAGAATGCCGTTTGCCGCACACCACCATTATCATTTTAAACAAATGGGATTACCCATCGGGGGCAAAACATTTTATTTACTGTATAAAGTCGTGAATTTCGTTTGTTCATGCTAAATTTACAGATTTTTAGTAAAAAATCTGTAAATTTAGCATGAGACAATGGAAAAATCAGGGCATAAACAAAGCGCTATTTCGCTTAAAGTTAAAATGGAGTTGCTTAAAGCAGTAGATGTAGGGAATTCTTCAAAAACAGACATTTGTAAAAAGTTCGGAATCGCTAACTCTACGCTGTCAGCAATCATAAAGAAAAGAGACCAACTTACTGCAATGTTTGAGCTGGATAGGAAATGGATGAGAATGGCCAAACATGAAGATTTGGAGGCTGCACTGCTTGTTTGTTTCAAACAAGCTAGGTCTCAGAATGCTCCAATATCGGGACTTCTATTAATGGAAAAAGCGGATGTGTTTGCAATTCAAATGGGGATTGAATTCACTGCGAATCCAGGCTGGTTGGAACGTCTCAAGAAAAGAAACAGTATTGTTTTTAAAAATGTTTGCAGTGAAGCAAATCTAGTTTCACCAAGTATGACATCGGATTGGCTGCAGTCTACACTGCCCACAGTGCTTGAAGAATATAGCATGAAAGATGTCTTTAACGCTGATGAAACGGGGTTGTTCTATCGCTGCTTGCATGATAAAACTTTATTGTTTAAGGGACAGCATTGTTCTGGCAGAAAAAAGTCTAAAGAGATGATAACGGTAATGGTGGCTTGCAACTAAGACGGATCTGAAAAGCTGCCCTTATTTGTTATTGGGAACAGCATACACCTGTGCTGTTTTAAAAATGTAAAAAAAAAAAAAAAAAAATACTGGTTGAGTACATGGCAGACAAGGTGTGGATGACCGCAACAACATTTACTGATTGGCTTTTGAATTTAGATAAGCGCTTTTTATGCAAAAAGTTGCTGTTGTTGTTATTTGGTTTTTAGGAGCATTAACAACTAAAGCAATATTGTTCCGGGGATATACGGTGGTCATTCCCTGACCTCTCCGCATCCTCCGTATTTGGTGGTCATGGGCTCAAACCCCGGTCTAATCAAGAAGCATGTGCTACGCACTGCTCTTGCCCACCTGGCTACAGAGGCACCTGCGAAAAGTTGCCATGATTGTTGATAATTGTCCAGCTCACTCTGAAGTGAAATTAAAAGCTATAAAGCTTATATTTTCGCCTCCAAACACTACGAGCATTTTACAGCCTTGTGATCAAGGCATAATAGAGAATTTAAAATTTTATTACCGAAAACCATTGCTAAGAAAATATTTGGCCACAATTGAAGCAAAAAAAAGATTTCTCTGTCAACTTATTGGATGCATTGCATATGATGCACACTGCTTAGAACCTTGTAACACCAAAGACTATCAAAAATTGTTTTCGTCATGCGGGATTTTCCAAAATTTAATACCTATCAACAGTCTCAAGACAATCAATAAGCTGAACCAACATTCAGTGAAATGTTTGGGTGTGTTTCATCTCTTTTAGAAAGTTCGGTATCTTTGGATGAATTTGTCGCAGTTGATGATATTAATTTGTGTAAGCACTGATTTTAATAGACAGTGATATTTTGGATGTCATATGGCCTATGAAAGTGGATCCCATGGGTGAAGATAGTGATGATAATGTAGAAAACGACATCAATTTGTTAGTTCCTGTTCCTACTAAATCAGAAATTCGAAAATTGATAAAAAGTACGTGCAGATATTTAGCTGTACATATGAATGGTGAATGAACCAAATGATGGACGATTTGTATATAATAAATAACATGGGTAGCAGTAACTCCAGTGTAATGTATCAACTCTGTGGTGCTACACTGACAGTGGTAGAGAATGAAAAGGACCTGGGGGTAATTGGGCAGGAAGATATGAAGTTTTCTGAGAAGTGCAGACGGTCTGCAAAACTCACTCACTTTGGGAATAACAACCCCAAAATAACTTATACACTTGGTGGGGTTGAATTAGTTGTGTAGTTCGATGAGCAGTTCTTATATGGGCAACCAGTTTGGTAAGATCTGCAAAAGGGTACCAATAAGGGAACACTTTGAATACGTGGGCTACGCTTTACAACTAGGCTCATTAGAGGGAACCTAATAAAAGGCTCTTAGAAGGGGTAGTAAAATGAATGAAGGCAAAGTTTCATCATTAAAAGTTTCACACAATCCTTAGTTGGAAGATAAAGAAAGAGTTTGTAGTTGTTAAAGGTAAAGGTGAAGGTTTTAATTTCAGAAAGGTTTAATGTTCTATGTTTTAATGCAGCAAAATGCAAGGATTACACTTCAGGAATAGCAACTACGAATAATTTATATACTTGATGGGCTTGAATCAAAGGCAACAGATGAAGAAAGAAATTTGAGATTTATGATATGGTCAGATACAAAGTTCTAAGAACAATGCAGACAGGAGGCAAGAAAAGCCCATTTATCAAACATTTTCTTGTAGAAACAGGGAAGTCATAATCCAACTGCATTTGGGGATGCTGAAAGAGATCATTGCCCTGCGGGTGCACGATGACCACGAAGGGATGCAGATGGTCTGCAAGGATGGACACGTTACCTGGACTGTTCAGAGATGTGTCTAGATGTACCAGAAGTCTCAACATATGCCAGTTGAACCAGCCCCAGACCATTACCGACCATCCACCTGCCCAAACAGTTCCTTGTTGACATGACGGGTGCATAGCTTTGTGCGGTTTCTGCCAGATATGCACCCTCAGGTCCACTCAAAATAACTGGAAATGGGACTCATCGGACCAAGAGACCCATCTCTAATCATCCAAGGTCCAGTGCGGATGTTCTTTCGCCCAGTTGAGGTGTAGCATCCTGTGTCGTGGTGTTAGCAATGGGACTCTGGTGGGTTGACAGCTCCCATAACCTATTGTGGCTAATGATCGCCTGATGGTCTTGGTGGAGATGGTCTGGTACCTCCCTTGTGGAAGTCAGCAGTGATTTGTGTCATTGTCGCTCTCCAGTTGGCTGAAACAATGCAAGACAGACGTCGACAGCCAAGTTCATCCACCACCTTTCTTCACCCACAGCACTGTCCACGATGAGATGCTACTCAGGAAATGGTGTATTGTGGATACACTCTTGATACTATCGAATGGGAATAGTGCAATTTCTGTACCACCTCCGCGATAGAGTGACCTATGTGTTAGGCACCCACTATCATCCCTCTTTCAAAGTCAGTTAACTCATGACGTTTATCCATACTGACATTGAATTACATCTATGTGAATGCGCAGTGTACCTATATACCTGCCAAGAGATGAGCATCCACTAGTGAGAGGGGTGACAGCGTTGTGTTGTACCAGGTATCCCATGAATTCTGTCCTTTCATTGTATATGGCATAATATGGTCTTAATTGCTGATGTGCCTAAAGCCCTATAACAACAACAATATAAAGCTCTGAGAGGAGAAAGTAAAATGAATGAGGGGGGGAAATTTTCACTGTTATAAGTGATTCCAGTAGGGGCCATAAATTTGTTGTTGCTATTTGGTTTTTAGGAGCATTAGCAACTAAGGCCATATTGCTCCGGGATATGCAGTGGTCATTCCCTGACCTTTCCGCATCCTCCGTATTTGGTGGTGATGGGCTAGAACCCCGGTCTAATCAAGAAGCGTGTGCTACACACTGCTGCTCCTTCCCACCTGGCTATGGAGGCGCCAACCATAAATTTAAATTACTGGGAAAGGGATTTAGACCGGATTGCAGGAAGTTTTCATTTAGTCAGCTATCAATTACTAAAATAAGTTGCTTCCATGGGTAGTTGAGGCTGATAGGTTCGGGAAATTCAAGTCAGTTGAACAGGTACCAATGTGAGTGGGGGGGAGTCAAATAGGCAGTTTATCTTATGTTATTATTTATTAGTTTTATTAATGAATTTATTTATTTAATTATACATTTTTTTTTTGGCTGGTACAGGCAAAAGTCTTGGTCTTTCTTCCACCATATGGCTAATATTAATAATTGATTTCTTAATGTTATAAATAAGTAAATTTTCTGTTTATACTCCGGGACGACCAAACGGTCAGAGGAGGTTACAAGATAGACAGAATACAAGAAACAGAACCGTATTCAGCAGTCACGGGCTTGAACCCCGGTCACTCAAGGCACGTGTACTTATGCACCCGCGCGCTAGGCTACGGCGGCAGTAGCAAAAACAAATTGAAACCGTTGTCAAGTATTCTGCTCATGTATAAAGTCACGTGAAGGGATCAATCCATTGTAAATGGGAGGCGGCATTCATAATAGTCCCAGAAATTAGAAACATTAAACTGCTTTTTTCTTTTTTTGCTTCATTTTATATTTTACAGTGCATGATAGAATAGTTCTCCAATTATTCTGTAAATATAAATTATAAAGAAAAATGAATTAAAATTAGTTTTTGATGTCCAAATTTTAGGGCTGATTTTTTTGTGCTAAATAGCCTTATCATATATATATATCCAATATTTTAAATTTTAGGAATTAAATAAATAAAATAAAACATAAGCCAGTAGTATGGCAAAAACTGTAGAGTGAAAATTAACATAAAAACCCAAAATAAAACAAATGAACGGAAAAAGGAGAGTAAAGGTAAGACATAAACAGTAGCCGAAAAACCCTTATATAATTTCACACTTTAAATCCAATTAATAAAACCGATATAAATTTAAAATAATGCCAATTACATAATAATTTAGCGGTACCCCCCCTGAGAGGTACCAGTTCCGAAAGACGTGAAATATCACCAAAAAGGGTTAAAGGAACTACTAAAAGATAACAAAATCAAAATAGACACCATTATGCCCCATATCGACAGAGGACTACGAGGCCAATAATGGTCATGGAATCGCTGCATTTCAATCGCTATACAAATCATCGCAAAGGCGAAAAGATCGAAGTACCAAACCACCCTTTCCCCTCTGATCGATCCATCAATGCAGAGGATTTGCACAGCGGTGGTCCTTATGCAGCGAAAAATAAATTATAGAACAGACAGCACTCTAAAGCAGAGCTATACCACTGACATAATGTAAGTTGAACCGGCTTATATAGAAGAGAAAAGAAAATAGATGGCGGCACAGGCGCTACTTAATTAGCATATCAACCCATTACTACCATTGAATTATATTTAAATAATGACAAAAGTTAAATTATAATAAATAAATAAATACTGGCTTATGTTTTATTTTATTTATTTAATTCTAAAATTTAAAATATTGGATATATCTTGGCTTCATATGGAGGATTTGCGTGTTGCTGCCTCTAATGAAAGCTCAATATTTATTTATTTATTTATTATATTTTAACTTTTGTCATTATTTAAATACATATATATATATATATATATATATATTTTTTTTTTAAATTCCCGACAAATATTCACTGAAAATCAGTTACAGTTCCATTGAGTGGTGGAGGGAATAGCATCATTCTTATTATAAGGGCAGATTTTGTTCTGGTAATTTACATATTAATACATCATTAACTAAGAAAGAGGAACAAACCTAATTGTAAACAACTTTCAAAAAAAAAAACATTAACACAGAATTTTTATAGCACTACTGATATATTTTTAATTTTCAAATAATTTTACCTGATGTGCAATTTCCACATGAATATGTAGCCTATTTGGATGATGATTATCTGTAGTATTTATATAATGCAAAGTAGCTACAAATGGTTGTGAATTAAGGCCAGTAACTATAGCTGATTGACATATACCTAAAAAAAATAAATAAATAAAATGAAAGATACATTTCTTTTTAAATTCAGCCAATTATACTATGGGTGGGGGACTGAACTGTAATGCCTCTTAGTTCACCTCATTTGCACTGGGTAATGCAGTAAGTTTAACAACATTCTCTGTAGCTACTATTTTATAGTTAGTATATACTCAGTAGCATATCTGTGTGGTTGTTCATTTACAAATTATGTTGTAAATATATTTTAAATGGATGCATCTTTGAACATGCAGTTCAAACACTGCAACTGTGCAGTTATTGAGTTTTGACTACCAAAAGTTCTAGATCTGTCAAACTTTGGATTCACCACTATGATCTGGAAAACAACACACAGTCCAAAGGATTTTGCTATAAAAAAAAAAAAAATCTCCATATCCAACAAAATTCAAAGCCCAAGCATCAACAAGCAAAGTAAGATTGACTCTGCTTTTTGGGACTCTATGGGTGGTATTCACACTGAACGTTAACTGTGGGTTCTTTTTTTCAGTCTGAAATTGACTGTGCGTTCTTTTTTCACACTGAAAAAAGAACCCACAGTCAATTCAGTGAAGTATGCAGAGACATTGGACAAGCTGAAAAAAAAGAAAATGTTGCTTTAATATAATAATATGCAATCGCATTGTAGCTGTGCAACATTAGAAAGGATTGTAATTTGTTTCATATCTTCCCAACAGCCCAGACTGATTTGGCATCAAGTGGCTTTTTTTTGTATTCCCAAAGTTTAAAGAACATCTCTGAGGCAACAGATATGACTCAGATGAAGCAGTTGGGAAGAGATGCTGGGCCTCTTGACCAAGAAAATTTTACTTGTACATCATCCAAATACTTATTAAGCAGTGGTGTATCGAGTTGGGTGAGCATACATAGAAAAATGATATATCAAATTAAAGACAACTTTTTTACATACAAGTAATTTTTTCTTTTTGGTTTATCTCTATTTCTTCAACACATGCAATAAGAGGTATTACTTTTCGGCATTCTTGTATATATAACCAATAAGCACGCACGCACACTATATTAGATAATCTGTAATAAGTTAACTACTAACATTCTATGGCTTGCAATTATGAATGTGTCACATCTTATAACTATGTAAGTAAAACTAAACACTGATACAACATTAAAATTTTTGACAATTTACCATTGGTTCCAATTTTAACTACAGAACTTCTTAAAGGAACTCCAAGATTACCAGCTTGGTCTTTTGGTTGCGCTACACATCGCACTAAGAAATGACGATTGAAGTATATACTTTCTAAAACCTAAATATAAAAACATATTTTTATTATTATTATTATTTTTTTACAGTCTGTGAACACAAATTAAGTTTCTTACATTAAAAACAAAAAAATACATGTGCAATATATTTATTATATGTTCAAATATTTAAGGCTAGTCTAATAAGAGAAATGAAACTCTTTCAGATTATTGTATGTGTATATATATATATATATATATATATATATATATATATATATATATACACTATGTTAAATTAAATAAAATAAAACATAAGCCAGTAGTATGGCAAAAACTGTAGAGCGAAAATTAACATAAAAATAACCCAAATAAACAATCAAACGAAAAGAAAGAATAGATATAAATAGTAGCCCATAAACCCTTGTATAATTTCGAACTTTAAATCCAATTAAAACTATACAAAATTTAGACTAATGCCAATTATTTATTAATTTAGCGGTACCCCCCAGAGGTACCAGTTCCAAAAGACGTGAAATATCACCAAAAGAGGGTTAAAGGAACTACCAAACGATAACAAAATCAAAATAAATTAAAATAAAATAGACTGACCATCATGCCCCATCTCGACA
Organism: Mastigoproctus giganteus; assembly: GCF_048544385.1. Taxonomy (NCBI): domain Eukaryota; kingdom Metazoa; phylum Arthropoda; class Arachnida; order Uropygi; family Thelyphonidae; genus Mastigoproctus; species Mastigoproctus giganteus. The sequence continues at coordinate 217,404,154 of NC_143581.1, read as the reverse complement.
AAGGACCACGAGGCCAATGATGGTCATGGAATTGCTGCATTTCAATCGCTATACAAATCTTCGCCATGGTGAAAAGATCGAGGTACCAATTCACCCTCCCTCCTCCGATCAATCCACCAATGCAGAGGATTTGCACGGCGGTGGTCCTTATGCAGCGAAAAATAAAATATAGAACAGACAGCACTCTAGAGCAGAGCCACACCACTGACATACTGTAAGCTGAATCAGCTTATATAGAAGAAAAAAGGAAAATAGATGGCAGCACAGGCGTTGCTAAATTAGCATATCGACCCATTACTGTTGAATTATATTAAATGTTGACAGAAGTTGAATTATAATAAAATAAATAATTAATAATTAAGCATTCCTTGGAGGCAGCATCTTGCAATTCCTCCATATGAAGCCGAAATATATACTATCATTGAATTATATTAAATAAAGTTAAATTATAATGAAATAAATAAATAAATAAATAATTAATTAAGCATTCATTAGAGGCAGCAACATGCAATTCCTCCATATGAAGCTGAAATACCTCCAATATGTTAAATTAAATAAAATAAAACAGAAGCCAGTAGTATGGCAAAAACTGTAGAGCGAAAATTAACATAAAAATAACCCAAATAAACAATCAAATGAAAAGAAAGAATAGATATAAATAGTAGCCCATAAACCCTTGTATAATTTCGAACTTTAAATCCAATTAAAACTATACAAAATTTAGACTAATGCCAATTATTTATTAATTTAGCGGTACCCCCCAGAGGTACCAGTTCCAAAAGATGTGAAATATCACCAAAAGAGGGTTAAAGGAACTACCAAACGATAACAAAATAAAAATAAATTAAAATAAAATAGACTGACCATCATGCCCCATCACAACAAAGGACCACGAGGCCAATGATGGTCATCGATCTTTTCACCATGGCGACGATTTGTATAGCGATTGAAATGCAGCAATTCCATGACCACTTATGTTTTATTTTATTTAATTTAACATATTGGAGGTATTTCAGCTTCATATGGAGGAATTGCATGTTGCTGCCTCTAATGAATGCTTAATTAATGAATGCTTAATTAATTATTTATTTATTTATTTATTTATTTCATTATAATTTAACTTTATTTAATATAATTCAATGATAGTATATATATATACACATACAAATTTTTTAAAAATTATTGTGGGAATTAAAAATATATGAATGTTGAAAAGAAATAATTATACATCAGGTGTAAATTTTTATTATGATATACTGTTAATATTAACTAAGTCAGTCTATTCACACTTGGCAATAATAATTTTGATGTGAAAAAATCTATGGCAGCACTAGAGTAAAATCGATTGGTAACAAAATTTCCTCATAACGGAAATGACACAATTGATGTAATGGAAATGATGAAACTGATGTAACGGAAATGATGAAATTGATTTACCAAATTTACTTATTAATTTACCAAATCAACTCTAATGCTGATTTGGTAAATTAAGCAGCAGGTAGCAATATTAGGCAAGAATAAAAAGCAGAATATTATGCAAGAAAGTGGTTAGTAATATTATGCAAAAATAAAAGCAGAATATTATGCAACAATAGCGGGTAGTAATATTATGCAAAAATAAAAACAGAATATTATGCAACAATAGCGGGTAGTAATATTATGCAAGAATAAAATGCAGACTTCAGTAAAATCTGCTTCTCAAGATTTTGATTAAGTAAGTTGCGTAAGTAAGTTTCAATCAAACCAATCAAAAATTTAAACAGTTTTACAATTGTGATAACATTTTGCTATAATATTATGCAAGAATAAAAGCAGAATATTATGCAAAAAAGCAGGTTGTAATATTATACAAGAAAGCAGGTTGTAATATTATACAAGAAAGCAGGTTGTAATATTATACAAGAAAGCAGGTTGTAATATTATACAAGAATAAAATGCAAGATTTTGATTAACATTAACCTTCTAAGTAGCGTAAGTAAGTAAGTTTTGATCAAACCGTTCAAAAATTTAAACGGTTTTACAATTGTAATAATAACATTTCGCAATAATATTATGCAAGAAAGTGGGTAGCAATATTATTCAAGAAAGTGGGTGGCAATATTATGCAAGAAAGTGGGTAGCAATATTATGCAAGAATAAAATGCAAGATTTTCAACATTAAAGTGAAGAACTTCAAACATTTTCTCTCAATCTGATTAGTTTTTTTGTGCACATTTTTCTATTCAAATTCTGTCTTGGGGTCACTTTAATCCCTCCAGTGAGAGAGACTGACTTTTGGTCTTCAAGCCTTGGGCTTATGCACATTTCAGAGATGAAACCAGTTCATGAGAAAAAGACATGTTAGAGATGAAAAAACTGTCCTAAGCTGACATAATTTTAATATAAATAATATTACATTAAAGGTGCTATTTGTTTTAAACTCAAGGTGTCATTAAAGTCACAAAACAGCAACAACTGTTTTGTGACTTACTGGCTTCTCATCAGACAAATGGTAGCTTCTATTAGCACATTTATGACAACCTGTGTGTGAGCAGCCAAGTGGCATATGAAAGATAAACTTCCATTTAAACACGTAAGTTATGTGTACCTTTGATCTTTGATACTCCTAATCCTGTGGTGTGTTTGCCTCACAGAGCAAAGTGGTAAAGGTTGTAGGATTATAACTGAAATAATTTTAAACATGTATGTATTTCTTGAAGACTAAGAGCCAGTCTGCCATTGAAAAGATCAAAATTTACACAAGATTTTGATCTTTCCAGCTTGTGGAATTATAATCAATGCCTGCCCTAAACGTAACTTACAAACTTAAATACTCATTCAGAACAGTTTTGATACTTGTTCACAGAAAAAAGTCAGGTGGAGCCAAATTTGGGAGTGTTGTATCACCTATAAAAAAGTGTCAATTTCCAAAGTTCACTTTTTAAGCACGTGGCACTGATGTTTTAATATTCACGAAAGTAAAGTGTTATTTTTAGTTATTGACTGAAAAATTTCCATCACCAATTCCAGTAAACTAAATTATCTCATTCTTTCAGAATGGAATTATAAAACATAAGTATGTTACAGGAACTTGCAGGCCCAGTATATTAGGGCAGGGTGAGCAAGGCAGGTTATCATCGCACCATTGACAAAAAAAATTGAAGTATGCAATTTGTCAGACAAAAATCTTTCTGTGAAATGCACATAAATAGAAATGTGATAACTATATTTCATTGATACAGCCTCCATAGCCAGGTGGGCAGGAGCAGCAGTGCATCGCACACGCTTCTTGATTAGACTGGGGTTCGAGCCCGTGAGCCACCAAATACGGAGGCTGCGGAAAGGTCAGGGAATGACCACCGCATATCCCCGGAGCAATATGGTCTTAGTTGCTAATGCTCCTAAAAACCAAATAACAATAATAACAATATTTCATTGCAAGTACAGCTTACAACACACTCAGTGAAATAACATGTTTTGCAAAGGAAATGCACTGTCACCATGTTCACAAATACTTACATTGTTCCCAAATTGTAACTGTAGGGTTAGGAGGGAAGTTTTTAAAAACTAAAACTTATAAAAACCTACATGTGGTGAAAGATGCTTCATGAATGGGTTAATAACATGGCTATTTCACCAACTGAAAATGACATTACTGCCTAACTGGACTATAATGAAAATACTTTGCATTAAGTAAATGGTTGCAATAGTTATTTAAACTAACTCAGAATATCAACTATGCAGATTTTTATACGTAAGTTTTAAAAAGTTTTAAATTATTGCTTAGAATTCGTAACTAATTATTCTGCTGTGGCCCTTGTCTAATTCTAAAAATTTTGTTTTCACTCATTTCAAACCAAATTTTCGGTAAAATATGTGAACAAAATAGTCATCCACTAGTGTGTCTGTACACGTGGTGGTGGTCAAGGGGGTCTGATTTTTACTGCAAGGCCAAGCGTGGGAATATGTATCCACAGAATCAATAACATTTAAGGAACATGCGCCTTTAGGTGAGTATGCATTTATATTGAAAATGTAGTAAATTTTAATTTTGCTTAAATTGCATGTTGAAGTTGTCCCTTGCCATTCATTATATTGTGGTTGCACTGAATTCCTAGTCACTTTCTATGCTTTAAATGTGTAAGATGCTAACCCTTATATTAGTTCCATATGAATTCATGGCCAACCACAGAGTCTTCATGCCTACAGTCTACAAAAGCCAAAGGCAAGTAAATACCAAAAATTTCCTTTTCTCATGCTTCCCTTAATGAGACAACCTCAAACCGATAGTGTCTCTTTTCTGGAGATGTCAATAGTCATCTGCAGGGAGAAAAAATGAATTTTGAAGAACGTATTTATTTATTTTATTATTTCCTTTTCAATCAAATACAGTAGAGAGTCGATAATTCAAACTAATTGGGAGCAGGGTAGTTCAGATTTTCGAACTCATTAAAAATACTGTCTTAAAAAAAAAGGGTTTAATAAGTTTAGAAATAAAATGACTAAGTTGTACTTATGTATTTTTATTAATAGGTAACAAAACAGATGGATCTTTCAATCACAATAACACATTTATAGGCCTTTAATGAAAACAATCACTAACTTTTTGCTGCACCATTTTCAAACTTCATTTCTTTGCTGCCAGATCTCTCGCTCTTTTCAGCAAGAGTAGTTGAATTGGACAGCATTGTTTGTTGCTCGCACCAAGCCATCGCAGTCTTTAGCATGGCAAATGCCTCAGCATGCGTAGGCCCAGTGTTGACATAATTTTCTTCGTCGTCGTCGTCTTTGCCCGTATCATTTTTGGGAGCTCCTGTTTCTTTCACATTCACAACTTCGTTTTCATTTAAAACAAAAAACCCTGCAGCATCAAAATCCACCCACGCTCTTGCATCACCTTCATCACAGTCTTCAAACTCAGGGATTGACAGAAACAAGTTGATCATCTCATTTAGTATTTGTCCATCTCCTTCAGTTTGATTCTGCATGTCTCCTATGGTTTCTTCTGCAATAGGCCACAGTTTTTTCCAAGCATTTTTTAAACTGTGTGCAATGAGTGATTCCCATGCATCAGCTAACATGTAGCAGCTATCTTTCAGATTGAGCTTTTTTGAAAAAGCTATGATGCTTTCTTTGTTGTTTTCTGCTGCTAAAAGTAAACAACGCAAGACTTCTTTTTTTGTAGATCCTCTTCAACTTCTCAACGACTCCCTGGTCCATCGGTTGAAGGAGAGAGGAAACGTTTGGTGAAAGAAACATTACCTCAAATCAGTCATTTATTTTGTTTAATGTTTCCAATGAAGGATGTGATGGTATGTTGTCTAGGATAAGCAAGACCTTGCCCATTTTGCCTTCTCGTTTAAGATACTTCTTGACATTCAGGATAAAATGGTTGGTAAACCAATCATAAACACTTCTGAGTTCATCCTTGCATTTTAACAATGGGGTTTCCTTGATTTTCCTATCAACATCAATGGCAAAGCTTGAGTTTAATTGGCATTAGTCCAAACCATAGCTGTAATTCGCTCTTTACTCACTTTAAATCTGGGAGCAGCTGTTTCGTGGTGAGATACAAGAGATTTTTGAGGAAGTGACTTCCAGTTTATTCCAGTCTAGTCAGCATTGTATATGTCATATTTGGAATATCCTTCACTTTCCATAAGATTGATAAACTTATTTTTAAACAATTCCGCTGCAGCAAAATAACAAAATAAAATTTCCCCTTCAATGTGAAGTTCTCTAATGCAGTGCCTTGATTTTAAGTTTTTTAGTCAGCCTGTACTGGCTTTAAAATCTGACTAATTTTTTGTTGAAATCCAACACCTTTTCACACAACAAAGGTGCTGATATCGGTTCTCCTAAACTTCATCTCTGCGTGAACCACAAATAAATAGCATCTTCAAGAGGTGGGTCATTAGCTGTTCTCATAGTTTTTCTTTTTTTTTTTGCACTGTCATCTGAATCAAGTTTGAATGTGAACTTTAAAATTTTTTCATTGTTATTTTTAATGTCTGTTATGGTTGACTTTCCAATTTCACGAAATTTTGAAAGTCTGTTTAAAATCTCAATCTTCAATTCAATTGGTAAAACTTTCTGCTTCCTTTTAAAAGAAGATGCCATAACTACAGTAGGTAAAATAAAACTCTGTAAATAAATTTTCAGAACCTTCTCCTCATTTTATATCCAGTGGTGTGCTGGAGCTGGCTTGCACCAGCTCACATGAACTGATTGTTAAATTGACAATGGTTATAAATTGTAAACCAGCACACACTTCAATCCACAATGGCTAGAGGTATTTGGGCAATGAGAGAGAGAGAGAGAGAGAGAGAGAGAGAGAGAGAGAGAGAGAGAGAGAGAGAGAGAGAGAGATCTTTATTGCAACTACATGATGAATACAATATAGACAGATATAAATAGAGTTGCAACTGTCACATCATGGCCAAAGGCCAGGGGCTCACATCTCATAAGTTTGTACAGTATTTAAACATTAAAATCTCAATCTTCAATTCAATTGTTAAAAATTCAATTGTATATGGTGACAAGAAAAATCCAGCCAGGGCGCGATAATTTCAGCACTGTTTGTGCTTACTTTTCCCCGACCCCTTCCCTATGTGGCAGCCTGTGTATGGATTATCTCTGCCAGAAATTTTACAGGAATATTATTTCCAACAAATATCCGCTTAATTTTGTCTGGGCTGCTTCTTCTTAAGGTAATGACATTTTCACGCTTGACATCTATCAAAGATTTCATTTCTAGAATTGTCGTGAACCTGATAAGGTCATTACAGTAAGAATAAGCACCCCAATTGCAAACCTTAGATTGGATATGGATTCAAGAGTTCGGCAAAAGTCAGCGAAAACATTTTGTGAGAATCAATTGGCTATACGGAAAAAAAAGAAAAAAAAGTGAATATTTTATTATTGTTTTATATTTTTGAAAGTGAATATTTTATTATTGTTTTATATTTTTGAATTCCAAACTGTTGTAAATCAGTAAAACTTACGGCATACACACACATATTTTTTGTCATGTTCTTTTTAAGTGAGCTGGTTGTCTCACGTGCTTGTTGTCTTAGGAGCAATCTGTGCATGCCATGTTCTTGGTTATTTATTCACACTTATCTTCTTTTACTGTTTTGATTTCACAACCACCCCAAAAAATGTGAGTGAATAGAAATATCAACTGCGAAGTGTGTTGAATAACAGATTACAAAGTGTTATATCTAGTTAGTACTGTATGTATATTAATTAAGCTATGTATGCAAACGTAAATTTATTTTTCTTTTGCTAACCTGTGGATAACATTCTTCTGATTTTCATGTAACCATTTAATTTTGTTAATTGGTAAGATAAAATAAAAGTATAAATTTGTGCTTTATATCTTCATTTTTATAGCCTATGGATAATTTTCCACAGGCTATAAAAATTTCCAATTTTCGCTTATTACATTTCAAACAGAATCAAAATTCAATTCACAAATGTGATCCCAATAACGGTGCTTACTGCAATTATTTTATGGCACCAGCATAAAAAAATAATAATAAATAAATGCTGGCTCATTCGGATTATTGACGTTTTGAATTACCAATGTTCATATTTTCGATGCTCTACTGTATATAAAAATTTTAGCAAGGTCAGATGCAGACTCATCTTTCTTTGAGTAGACAACATTCCTCGAGAAATGGTTCCCTACATAAATTCAAAAATAAGAGAAATTGGGGGATTCTAAAGTTCCTTTCACAAAATTCTCTTCTTTATAGGAAATGGAAATTGTCACATTTCACAAGAATATTTGCTGATGCTATCAAGGCAGTGTTACATGGGTTGGAAAACTGCTAGCCTGAGGGAGGGGAAGAGAGATACACAGACTAACAACAGCCATAGGTAGAGGTGAAAGTCATACTTCTGCTGCTTCTATTAGGACGTGCAACAGTCTAGAAAGCAAGGTGTCAGGAATTACAACCCTTGTTGAGTGTTCTCAGGGAAAAAGCAAATACATAGACTTTGTTAGGGTTATTAAGAGTAAAAACAGGAGTGCATATACACTGAGTGATCACTGAATTATGACCATCTACCTAATACTTCGTAGGTTCTCCTTTTGCACTCAGTACAGCAGCTATCTGACGTGGCATTGATTCAACAAGATGTAGGAAGCATTCAGGAGGTATGGCCAACTAAGCTGTGTGTAATGCAGTCAGAAATGCAGGTATGGAGGTGTATCCAGATGTCTGATATGCCTTTCCGGAGTGTCCCACAAGTGCTCTATGGGATTGATATTGGTGGAGTTCGGAGGCCAATCGATATGCTGGAAGTCAAAACTGTGTTCTTCAAACCATTCCTGCACAAGTGGCTGATGGCCAGCGCATTGTCATCTTGGAAGGCACCATCGCCATTCGGGAAAAAGTGTAACATAGCGGGGTGTACACAGTCAGCAAGCAGTTGACAATAGCAGAGACCACTGATATGTTGTTCCACATGCACCAGAGGTCCAAGTCCCTGCCAGTGAAACATGCCCCACACCATACAACCACCTCCACTGGCTTGCACTTTTTATACCATGCATGATGGATCATGAGCCTCATGTTGTTGACGCCAAATCCATACACTAGCATCCACGGTGTGGAGTAAATAACGTGACTCACCTGACCAGCACACCTTCATCCAGTCTTATAGCGTTGAACTTGCATGCTCTTTGCACCAGGCAAGTCTTTTACGTAGATGAACCTTGGTTAGGAGAGGATGTCGTAGGGGTCGTCTGCTGGTATAGTCCATATGTGCAAGTGTGCGACGCATGGGTAGTGAACTCTTCAACAGTGCTGCGCCAGTTCGAGTTGTCAGACCCGGTGCTCACCTCTAACATCAACCTTTCACTGACCTTTGTAGTTTTGCCTCGGGTTGTTGTTTGACCATTTTGATGCCATCCTGGTACGCTTTAACTACGGCAGCTCTCAAACCCCCCACCAGTTCAGCCATTTGGGAAATCGAGGCACTGCTTGTCAAGCACCCACAATCTGTCCTTTATCAAAGTCTGAGAAATCCTTTCTTTTACCCATCACGCTTGGAATTTTACTACCTATTGAACCACTGACATCTTATCTATGCTACGTAGGTCGACTAACTGTGCACTCTTGTACCTCACGTGGTCAATGGGTCGCATTCAGTTTTCATAGGGGTAGCTATAATTCAGTGATCACTCTGTATATCTGCATGTAGGAATATAGCAAACAAATTTTATCAATTTGAAGAACTGGTCAAATCATTAAATGCAGGCACAGCAGGGATATCAGAGATGTACTGCCACTACTCCTTATAGCAATATGCCTTATGAACAAGCATAAGGGATATGGAATTTGAATATGGTAAGTATAATGTGTAGAGAAAAGACATTTTTGTGTAAAGGCAGTCCCAGACCAGGAGTCGGGGAGCATTATGCTCTTGTTTAAGAAGCACAGAAAATCTAAGGCAATACACCCAGCTGACATTAGTGGGCAGTGCAATGTTGAGTTAGTTTGGTATGGCATAAGCACTAAGAAAACAAAAATGAGAGTAGGAGTGTGATATAGGCAAAATGAATGTGATGACTACAATGGACAATTATACAGACAAAGATTGGAACAGTAACCAAGAAAATCTTATAATTGGGATTTTATCTTTCCAGATACCAACTGGAAAGTGAGGGTTTGTCACTCACACAGTAGCAAGACTTTTGTGGATTTATTGGATGAATGCTTCCTACATCAGCATGTTAAAGTTACTAAGCAACCAATACTCTTGATCTAATTATTAGTAGCAACTCTTTGTGCATTAGGAATCTCCAGATAAAGGAACCACTAGGAAAAACTAGGTGGTAGTGATCACAGTGTACTAATGTGGGATCTACTTAATGATATAACTATTCTCAAATGTAAAAGGGAGAGATTTTGCTTTCCTAAAGGTGACAGCAATAGTCTCAGACAGTTTTTAAAACTATTCAGTGAGAACAACTGATGATTGTCAACTGAAAATTCTAAATTGAAAGTAATTGTAGAAGCTATCAGACTTTTTATACAAACTAAGAAATACTTTTTAAGGCTTAGACTGAAATGGATGTCAGAAAATGCATAGTATGCATATAAATAATCAGGGGATAAAGAAACCTATATATAAACTAGTCTATACTCAAATGAACGAAGGGGGGGGGGAGATTAGGCAAGCAAAGGTACATTACAAGAAATCTCTAGCAAAGAATACAAAAAGTAGCAAATGCATCTTTACTTATGTTAAAATTTTGGAGAGGAAAGTGATGAATCACATTAGTCCACCAGATATGAGTGGTATAAATTATTATTATTATTATTAATAATACTAGCCATATAGTGCAAGGAAGCCTGAGGCTTATGCTGCACCAGCTAAAAACAAATTTCTGAGTTACCTTGAGAGAGAGAGAGAGAGAAGTAGAAGGGAAACACCAAGAAGAGAAGAATGATGATATCCAGCTCAGGACCCTGAGTGTGCCAAGCCCATACTCACCAGATGTGAGCCCCTGGATACAATGGTTCTATCAGGTTGTTGATGACTTGCATAGATATTTTGCATTTACATTCACACATGAGGAATTTTTTAAGGGTGGGAAAACCAGATGTTATTGTTATTTGTTATTTGGTTTTTTTTTTAGGAGCATTAGCAACTAAGGTCATATTGCTCCGGGAATATGCGGTGGTCATTCTCTGGCCTTTCCACATCTGGTGGTGTATTTGGTGGTGACGGGCTCAAACCCCAGTCTAATCAAGAAGTGTGTGCTACGCACTGCTGCTTCTTCCCACCTGGCTACGGAGGCACCAGAAAACCAGATGTATACCAAATTAATTTAGCTCCAACAGGAAGCTAAATGATTCTATGATAAATGAGAATACAGAGGAAAAGAAACCGTTGAAGGTAAAAGTAAATAAGGCACATGGGTAGATGGGAAGTATCCAGTTATATTAAGGGAGGCAGCAAAAGAGGTAAGGAAACTCTTAACCATAACTATGACAGTATCACTGGATTTGAGTGGGGTCCCTACAGATTGAAGATATGCAAATGTCTTCCAAATTTACAAAGTAGAATCAAAGGGTGAAGTGAGTAATTACAGATGTGTACACTTCAGTTCCAGGGAAAATAATGAAGTCACTAGTTAAAGAAGTAATGCAGACCATCTTCACAGTAACGCAGATATATAGCAATCATAACACAGTCCTAGTAAGGGATGATCTTGTCTAATTAATCTGATTTAATACTATGACATAGTAGCAAAGGAACTGGATGCAAAAAATAATTTTGATATCATATACTTAGATTCTGGCAAAACTTTTCATACTGTTGCACATAAAAGAATGCTGTACAAATTGGAAGAGCATGGCATTAGGGTCAGGTTACTACTACAGACAAAGGGATGGTTGAGTGTGAGAAGCTAGACAGTGGTTATCAATGGGCACTGCTCTCCTTTATCCAATGTTATTAGTGCAGTCTCCCAGAGTTCAGTGCTGGGCCCATTATTCTTTCAATATTTATTAATGATGCTAATATAGATACATCAAGCTTAATGTCTAATTTTGAAGATGGTACAAAGGTGATTAATGATAGTAATAAGGGTATAACACTGTATATAACAATATAACACTATATATCATCATATTGCAATATTTTAACCGCATTTCAAATGTGGTCTAAGTTATGATCATAAGTTGAAAATGTGCAAATTTAAAAAAAAAAAACGAAAAAAATTCTAATTCTATGGATTCTTCCTTTAAATGTCTAATATTAATTAAATATGTAGTTAACATAATTTTGTCATTAAAATGAGCTCATAATATAATAATTCTAACCTGATGGTGGACTGATGTGAAGGGTGTGATATCTGTTAATCTTTCAAATGTAGGTTGTATACCAATATCTGTAGGCAATGCAACTTCCCAATTAAAAAATATATCTGACTGGTTAATGCCTGCATTTTTACACATGGCTGCAGTAGTTGTAGCATATTCTGGATAATGAGAATCACATGCCTGCAAAACACACAGTACACAAAACATATACAGTAAAAAATAAATAAATAAAAATTTAATAAGAATTTTAAAAATAATATTTAAATTTTTTTTCAAACAATAATATATATACAGGTGGGCCTCGATTAACGTGATTAATTCGTCCCGTGAGCACATCGCGCAAAACGGAAACACGTAAATCGAATATCATAACCAATAGGAAAAATTATAGTTGGTCCTTGACCTTCTGGAATGTCCATAAAGAATTTTAAAAATAACTTTTAAATAACTTTTTAACTGTATATAATGTAAAAGATAATGAAAATAATTATGGAATTAAATGTTTATTGATAAAACAGCGGTCCTTGAAAAAATTACTGAGACATTAAAGGCGCCGTGAACTGAGAAACTTTGGGAACCTCTGACATAAAATGCACAATGAAGAAATTAGTGTTGCGGAAATATTTGAACAGTGTTGATTTTCTCTTTTCATCAATTTCCGATAGCCAACAACAATCTTCTCTGGGCCCTGGCGAAATAAATATCGCAGAGAACATCAAACCTTTTGTTTGAGATTCTATGTGATACGAAAGATTTCATCTAATTCTTTTACCGTTATCTCCTTCGCGGTAACATTTTCATCTGGCTCATTTAAAAATTTTAATTTTTAAATGCAAGTCTGCATTGACTTTATTAGCAGGAGACAAACACGTCTTCTTCCGATGGTTGATGGAACACACCGAGGCGGGTAGCAGGCAAACGTTTGTTTATTGACTGTACGACTCGCAGTAAGCTTAACACGCGATTCAAATCTTTTTCAACTATCGCATAAAAAAAAAAAAAAAAAAAGATCGCGTTAACTGGAAATTTCATGTAAAGTGAAAAGTGGTATCATTTTTCAAATAGTGTTAACTGAATATCGCGTTAATTGAACTTGCGTTATGTGAGGCCTAGCTGTACATAAATATGGCTATCCAAACACATTATGTTACTTTAGATTAATTTAGATATTTGTAACAAGAAATTGTAGCTGTTAAAAGCTATTAATATTATAGTAGTAGAGAATAAGATATATCCCCTCCCAATCCCTTAGAGCACAATCACACAAGTGCTCTTCAGTTAATATAATTTAGTGGGTTATATTAACTGAAGGGCTATATCAATTGATGGCCCTAGTAACTGTAACTGGGACTTGTTAAATCCAGCAATACACATCAAGTAAGGCATATCAATAAACACTCATTGGTGAAGACAGATGTACAATCTTTGACATTGGATGCTGTGCTCTATTCAGTTCTGGTTCTCGTATAAAAAGACTGAGATGAAGGAGATGAGTGACTGCTGCTCATTGTCACAATATAATAGTAGTAACAGTAGTCAAGACATGTGATGCAAGAAAGCAAGTTTATGTAGCATCAGCCAAAAAAACACAAAAAAAAAACCCATTTCGCACATTTGATTCGGTACTATCAGTTAGCTGTTTGTTTGTTTGTTATTTGGTTTTTAGGAGCATTAGCAACTAAGGCCATATTGCTCCGGGAAATGTGGTGGTCATTCTCTGACCTTTCCGCATCCTCCGTATTTGGAGGTGACGGGCTTGAACCCCGGTCTAATCAAGAAGCCTGTGCTACGCACTGCTCCTCCTTCCCACCTGACTACAGAGGCGCCCCTATCAGTTAGCAGATGATACAAAGGTTGACAGGGTTATTAATGACAGTAATAGCAGTGTGCTACTGCAACAGGACCTGGAAAAGTTGGGCAGATGGGCTGAGAAGCGGCAACTGAAGTTTAACATTGACAAATGCAAAGTACTTTGAAATGTACCAACTGTGTGGTACTACACTTAGGGTGGTAGAAAATGAAAAAAGACCTGGGAGTAATTGTGCAGTCAGATATGAAATTTTCTGAGCAGTGCAGAGCAGATCATGGGGTATTGTCAATGATATACATGAATTTTGCTTGTACGGAAAAGGAGATGACTATCACCTTTTCTGTACAAGCAAAAAAGGAGATGACTATCAATTGTTATAAGGCAATGGTCAGGCCTTGCCTTGAGTACTGCATGCAGGTCTAGAGGCCTAATTTTAGGAAGGATGTACAGTTGCTTGAGCCAGTATAGAGAAGGGCAACAAGATTGGTGAGGAGAACAAAGGGGTGGTCTTACCAAGAAAGGCTTAAGTTCTGCAAAATTGCAGCATCTGGAGACTAGGCACCTGCGAGGTGATCTGATTGAGGTATATAAGGCCTTGAATGGGTTGAGCAGGCTCATTTCTGATGGGATTCTTTCTCTTGCACAGATTATGAATCTGAAAAGCATAAATTCAAATTGAGGAAAGACAGTTATAGTTGAATCAACCAATAATTGAGATTATGACAGAAAAAGTACATGGGGTTTGGCAGACTGCAAGTGGAAATGGACATCGTTGAGATTAGAATTGAAACCATGTATATTTGTGAAAGGAACTAGGAAGTATTTGGGAGGTTTAGTTCTTTTTGCAGATAAGCATAGAGGCCTCCGTAGCCGAGTGGTCAGGAGCGGGAGTGCAGTAGCACACGCTCTTTGAGTAGATGGGGGTTCAAGCCCCTGACTGCTGAATACGGTCGATCTGCCAACCTGCACTGGACCAGCGTGGCAGATTATGGTCCATTTTCCCTCAGCATGAATTGTTGAGGAGGCGGCTTCCATCCTGCAGTGGGTTGATAATGGCTGCACTTTACCTTTTATTAGTTTGACAATTCATGGTGTATTCAATAGAAAGAAAAAGTGGGGGGGGGGGGGACATGCTGTATGAAGTAATGAAATTTTTGGATATGGCATACACACAGTAAGAATATACCCAGATCCTTGACATAACGTGGCCTCAACAATGCCCACTGCATACACACTACTCGGACTCGCTCCGGTCACTATCTGGCAGAGTAGATGTAGCAAGATCCGGAAGCCTCCTAAAGAGTTACGAATAGGTTCAGTCTGGTGTATTAACTAGCGGCCGGCCAGTGAACATCATTTTAGAGCTGTACCCTCGAAATGTAAGGAAGATTGGATCTCACCATGATGTCCATCATAACCTCAAAAGTCAACAGTCATACTGCATCATGGAAGAGATGGGGAAGAGGTGACAGGAACTTAGCTCTGGAGACTAAACATGCGTTCTACCACTTCAAGCCTCCAATAAGCAAAGTGGTGGTATTGCACCAGTTGATTCCCATCAACTGGTGCAATACCACCAGTTGCACCATTCTCATCAACTGGTGCAACTGGTGGTATTGCACCAGTTGATGAGAATCATCTACCACCTAGTATTGCCTGGTAACACAGAGTGGCGGCATTTGTCCATGTGGTGTGGGCACCACACCTCGACCCCTGCTTATGTTGGTTCACACCTGGGAGGTCACCCATAGTGTGCTTGTGCATGGGGGTTATACCCAGGATTACTAACAGTCCCACCATCATGAAGGTGCAAACAGAGGATTTGGCTGTCACAGACTGTCTGGACTTTGCCGAAATTTGGTCCACTTGACTTCAGTGTCGGGTGACACTATCAGTTCCATCAGTGTTTTAGACTCCCACGTAGCAAGTACTGCTTGTCTGGCATATCTGAGATAATGTCTGTGACAACCTCAAGGATCCAATATACATTAGTCAATAATTGAAGTTCTCTTCTAAGGTAAGACAATCATAAAGCAGTTTCTGGAGCACTGCAGTGACATAAAGGCGAGTCTGATAAACCAAAAGTAAACAATTTATTGTTTAGGCTGCCATGGCCTGTAAGTATAAAACCAATGTTTAAGTCTGGATTAAACCATTTCAATTTTTGCTTAGAAAACTCAGCAACGTTGGGAAGAAACTTATCAGTTACTCGACCGTGATCTAACAAAGTCCACTCAGATTGGCAGTCACGGATAAACTGACATCTAAGTCTTCTTTTGTCTTCCTTTTCACTTAGTTCAAGATTTATGGCATAATCTCCACTCTGGGCAGGGATTGACTTACAATGATGGTATAGCAGATACTGAAACATGATCTCATATTTAATTGGTAACATACCACACAAAACTTGCAAAGCAATGGTCGAAACTATCTTGCAAGATCTTGAGACAGCAAGAAGAAAGAATATTTGGGCCTGTAAAAGATAACTACTAACTTGATGGGTGGCTTTTTTTTTTTACCTTAGAGCCCCAGGCTCTAAGGTAACAGAGCAGTGTAACAGACAAATAGGTACAAAAATACAAGTGTAGTACAATTTCAATGTTGAGGGCTTAATATCCCACACTGTTTTTGTTATTTTAATTATTTTACCAGTAAGTGACTTTAATTTCTGTAAAAGATATTTTGAATGAGCTACAAAATTAAATCAGTCATCTAATATCAAGCCCAAATATTTGTAAGTCTGTGTAATTTTAATAGCCTGATCTCCAAAGCCTAACATTGGGCAGTCTGTTTAAGTTCAATATACTTTTTAACAACATTTGTCTAGTTTTAAAAATAGAGATTCAAAGCTTATTTACTTTACACCTGCTGTTTAGATCACTGAGTACATCATTAGCTCTTTCTTCCAATTCTAAACTCGAATTACCTGAGATCAGAATCACCAGATTGTTGGCATATGCAACTTTCTGCATTCATGCATGATCGACAGCAACCCACCCATCAAGAATCACGATCCAACAAACGGAACCAAGGACTGATTCTTGAGGGTAGCCTCTGGAGATTGGATGTGTAGCCTGAGAAAAACCAGAGGAAACCACAAGAGATCTGTCACTAAAATAACTAGAGGTCAGGCAATATAAAGGAATGGAGACCCCAGCCTCCCAGAACCTCCCAGAACCCGCTAGGACATTCTGCCACCAAATGGTGTCAAAGGTCCCTTTGCAGTCCAAGGAGGCTGAGGACATACTTTGTGGAAGCAGAGGAGACAATCCATGGTGATTGCACCAGTTGATGAGAATCGTCAACTGGTGCAATCAACTGGTGGAAGTCAACAGTTGACTTCCCTTTCCTGAAGCCAAACAGCAACTGAACATTTAAGTTTTTAGCTAAGTAATATTTATTAAATCTAACAACCATTCATTTTTCCAGAACTTGACCCATAACAAGCAAAAGGGTGATCGGTCTATATGGTGCTGGATCATCTGTATGTTTTCCTGGGTTTTTCAGCTCGTTTCCAATTAACCAGGAAGGTACCCTCCTGTAAACAACAGTTTAATAGATTCTGGATAAGCTGGGTACTTTTCAGTACCGAAACTTCCAAAAGTCTAAACCAGGACACTTCCCATCTTTCATTCAGTTAATAGCCTGATTTATCTCATCCTGGAGAAACAATTCTTCAAAGCTGGATCCACAATAAGTTAGATGCGCAAACCTCAATTCAGACCGAGTTGACCTCTCTGGCACCATAATGTCCTGATGAATTATACTGTTAAAAATGGTGCTGATAGATTGCTGCCATGATAAAGTCTCAGAATTGTTTGAAATAGTAAAAGAGGAGAAAACATCACCAGGATGAATCTTATCCATAACAATTTTGTAAGGAACACCCATGGTTCCTGATTTAAAGTTTGGTTAAACTTTTGGTTCAACTAATCTCTCCCAAGCTTGCCTTTTCTTGATATATATGGTGTTGAAATAGTCTTCAAGCTAGCTACCTTATAGATCCCTAAAGGTGATCAACAACCTCTCGAACCCGGTTGTTCCTCTTAGCATGCAGGAAATCTCTATGTGCTCTTTTCAAATTTTGGCTAAGGTCCATCAGTTCCTGGGACCACCAGGGAACAAAGTTATTCCTATGCTTCTTTTTGGTTAGGGTGGCATTACAAGCTTCTCTAATGAGTTTTATAGACTCCTGCTCATTAACTGACAGCTGTTTCATTCTTTCAACATTTTCAGGGGTAGTAACCTCTTGAAGTCTCCTGTTAAAACATTTCCAGTTACACCCTACACCTTAAAACGAAGGAAGTCATGTGAGTTCCTCTGAGCCCGAGTCAGAGACCACCTTGAAGGTTATTACGTTGTGATCATTTCCTGATCAGGAAATATGTACATTTAGTTTGAAATGGCCATACCCAGTGTAGTATTTTATAAGGTAATGTCAATGAATGATTGACCACTAGATGAAACAAAAGTAGGTGGATGGCCAGCAGAATTCCAAAGAATCAGATTTTTTATTTATATATAAACTCCTCTAGCTTCTCTCCCTTTAGATTAGACACAGGGCTGTTCCAAAGGGAAGAAGAAGCATTGGCATACAAAACAAATATAAGTTTCTTTTGGGCCAAACAAAGTAATGCTGTTTCTAAATAGTTTAGATAAGGATCTATTTCTTGATGTGGTTGGCTACACTGGAAGTAGATTGAAACCAAATAGATTTGCCCAAAGGCACCCTCCAAACATGTGCACGCTGCATGTGTGTGTGTGTGTGTAGGGTGCAAATGCCAATAATCATGGTGACAGTTATGTTAGGGTCGACAATAGCCAGAGCTGTCCAAACTTTGGCCACAGCATGATCTCCATTCCAGAAACTTCTGTATTTGACAGGACTATCTTTGTACCAGAAGGAAGTCCCTCCTGGTACAAAGGAACCAAGCCCTTATAAGTATATACCTCCTGCAGTCCAAGAATTTAAATACCATGTTCAGTAATAATTTTAGAAAGGTCATTCATAACCGAGATTTCTCTTTGGCAATTTAATTGCAAACATTTTACACTTCGGCTAAGGTTTCCTCTTCTTTGAGAGTTAAATGTAATCAGTTCTGATCTTAGTAGCTTCTTGTGCCCTTATATATTCGGGACATTTTGAATCTCGGAATGAATGCACACTGTTACTTTTCCAAAATTTGCAGTTTGGACAGACTGCAGGAGAGTCTTTGTTAGGGCAATCGTCAATCTGATGACCTTGAGTTCCACAATGCCCACAAGTTGCAACAGGTTGATGACAATTTTTCTTGGAGTGTCCAAAATTAAGACATTTAAAACACCTTGATGCAATAAGGAAGTTCTTAACACCATGAATGGACCATCCTACATAAATTTTTCCTCCCAAACCCAACAAAATTATTCAAATAGCTCCAGATGTTTCAACACTCCAATGCTGGTTATTCTTGTTTCTCAAAGAAAATTTAAACATAACCCTTACCAATTGTTTAATATCCTCAAGGGCACCTTGCTCACTCAAAGACACTTTGCTCAACTCAAATTCTTATCAAACAGATCCTTGAGGAAGTCAGCCTTAGAGACATCGTAGAAATATCACATACAGAGTTGGTTTTAATTTTTTAGTAAGTCAACAGAAAGACGTGTCTTTAAATTTGTCATGTTGTTTTAGCTTTTCTAGGTCAGAATTAGTAGCAGTTTCAATCAAGATCCCTTTGTCCCTAGTTTTCCTAATAGACTTTATCTTAAGCCATTTAAATTCATTCTTAAAGGAAGACAAGATGGCAGACAGTACAATAAAAAAGCATTGTGTCCAGCTAGAGCCAAAGGCGCTCTAAAAATAACAACTGCACAAACATGTCCCCAGCCTCCAGCAGCCACCCAAAAGTACAAAATAAGTATCAAAATAGCTGTCCTACCCAAAGCTTGGGGAGGAAAGAAACTTCAAAACAACAAGATAAAATTGACAGTGAAGGAATTGCAAATCCAATGGCAGCCATTATACCATTTTGTATAGTTAAACACTAGAATCAGCTATGGAAGAAAACATTTAATTCTAACCAACTCCTTAACTGTCAGTCACAAAAAAGGCATCACCAGACTCACCCAACCTTCATGAATCCGAGGAACATAATTGGGAAGATGGCCTGAAAACACAAAATAAAAAGCATAATCCAAGGGCCTAACTTTTACCGTCTACAGTCGGCTTCAGCATGAACACTTCTTCTCTCAGGAAAATTTAAAAGTCGCAGCTTTTTTTTTTTTTTATGAAAACCCCAAACATGAAAGGTATCAAAACCTATAGTACTTTAGTACTTAGTGCCATACATGGATTGAAGGAGAAGTACGGGGGAGGTGGATGCCGGAAACTTTGCTCTAGAAACTAAACATGAGTTTCACCACTTCAAGCCTCCAATAAGCAAAGTGGTATAATTAATGCCAATCATTCAATAGTTTATATTTTATGAGAGGGTTGAAGGCCATTTAAAACTAGTTCCAAGTCTTATAAAATCCATTAGTCATATAATTACCTATCACTGCCTTAATTAAATATGGATTTAACTGTATTTTAAATTTTCCTTTAAAGCTAAACAAATGAAAAAAAAATAATAATAATAAAACAGAAAAACCAACATACAGTTACACATATAAGAGGATAGCCTGGTGAAGGATCGCGAGTTCTGCCCTCTTCCACACTGTCCAAGGATAACAATGAAACCACCTAAAACAAGGGGGAAAAAAAAAAGAAATAATTTAGTGAACCTCTAAATAAAATAAAATAAATTGCTACTTTAACGGGAATGCAATATACAAACAAATCTTAAATATCATTATTATCACTGTGATATCTTATTTATTTGTAAATAATCTAGACTTGATAGCTTGGGTGTACAGTAGCAGAGGAACAAGATGAACATATTAAAGCATGTAATGGATGACAGAGAATATGACACATGCACACGCAAACACACAGAGATCTGCTTGAGCTCAGACAACTTCATATGACAAATAGCAGAAGAGACTCCCCACAACTGCTCTAAGTTGCCATTATTGTAGACAGATGAATGTATAAACAAAAATGGGGGATTGAAGAAATGAGCTTTCGATATGGAAGAGTGATGAAGTGCAAGAATGGGTGCCCTTTCATTGCTTTAGATGGAAAAATGGAGTGTAAGTTGTTTCCTGAGCACTAAAATTCATGAGTGTAAATTCATGAGCTGGATAAATGTTTGGTGGCATGTTCTGTTGGCCTGGCTGAAACTTTGGTTAAGTTGAGATCTTAGAAATGTATCATCTACAATAAAAAAGAATAATCTTTAATGTTAGTAATCAGAAACACATGATATCTAGGTTCTGAGTCCAGAAGAGAAAAACAGTAAAGTTGAGAGCAACTTGTAGTAATTATCAACTTCTTCTTTTCTTCTTCTTGGTCCTTAGCTGGAAGCTGGGGGAGGCGGTTGGCCACGCAACCAGTATGCTGCTGTAGGTGCCGCAGGGTTTCGGACTTGCTCTGTGATGTTCTTCCATACTTTACGATCCATGGCGTCAGCCCTGGCCTGGTTAAGATCGAGACGTCGGCTCTTCAAGTCATTTTCCACTTGCTTGGCCCACGTTTTCCTAGGCGCGGTCCGTTGGATGCTCCATTGGGTGGGTCGTTGTCTCCAGAGGAGTGTGGATGGTATTCTGTTCCCCATTCTACATACGTGGTCAAACCATCTAAGCCTTCGCTTCTGGATTTGGTCGGCAATGGTTGGTTGCTGTTGGCATCTGGCGTGGATGGTATCTTAGTGATGCGGTCACGAAGTGAGATGCCCAAAATCTGCCGCAGGCATTGCATTTGGAATACCTCAAGTTTGTTTAAATCAATTATCAACTAACTGGATAAAAGAAAACTTCCTAAAATCCAATCTATAACTCTACCCCTTTAATTTGAATTTATGGTCTAATTTTAGAATCACTTATAATTATGAAAATTTCACCTTCACATATTTTAGTATTCCTTCTCAGAGAATGACAGACCTCAATCAGACTGTCCCTAAAGTACTTAGTTACCAAGTACCATAGCTTGCATATTTGAAATCTTTCCTTATATGGGCACTGTTTTGCCAATCTCACTAGGCATGTTACACATCTTTGGATCTTTTCAAGAAGCTTGATTTCTTTTCTTTAGGTGTACTCTCCACTTAAGAAACAAAGTGAAGTCTCACTATGGCTGTATGGAGTGTATTTATCTCCCCATCTCTACCAACAAATGTTCAATACATTGAAAGAACAGCACAGGCTCTCCTTGATGCTTGTCTGTCTGCACTAACTCCCAAATATTTTGGAGTTGTTATATCCCAAGTACAAACCTTTATGGGTATAAAACGAAGCTGCCACTTATCTCATAATCATTAAAGCCTATCGAAGTAATCTTGAAGGAGTGCAGCTTAGTGCTGGTCATTTATCATTATCCCAATTTGCAAATTTTGACAATATGCTCCATCCCTTCATTGATGTCATTTAAGAAATCAGAAACAGGAAAGTCAAAGTGCCAATCCCTGAGGAACCGCCACTTCTAACAGTAGCTCAATATGAAGCATAGCCATTAAATCTTAACTGTCTGTCTCCTCCTGCAGCCATCCCACAATCCATTTGCATACTCATGAACCCAACATGTACAAGCTTATACAGTAATCTCATATACAACATCAAATGAAATGTTTTGCTGAAGTTAAAATAAACAATGCCAATATTATTTCCTATAACCAGCTCTGTCAAAATTATATATACACTAACAGTAACAGCTTATATACACTTTCACAACAGTTTATACACTCTGACAAAATAGCTTATTTTGTCAATCTTAAACTCTGGTTAGTTAAATTTTTACCATTATAAAATTATGCTACGTATCATTAAGAATACCATTTATATTGAGGTGCTTTTGCATTACATTCTTAATCATTGGCAGTGTGCTACTGCAACAGGATCTAGAAAATTTGAGAAGACGGGCTGAGAAGTGGCAACCGAAGTTTAACATTGACAAATGCAAAGTATTGCATATGGGTAGAAGTAACCCCAGAGGAACGTATCAACTGTGCGGTACTAAACTCAGCAGATCTGTATACAGTACTCAAAATCATGGTCCAACCATGACATTCTACAAGGGGATAATAACATAATCCCTGCTGGAAAGATTCCTTTATATCATTGACAAAAATCTGTAAGCAAGTCTGCACTGGTCAGAGAATTATATAAACTCATACTGCACTGTAACAAAACTGCCAGTCTAATAAAAAGCATTTTTGCACAAAAACATCACTCATCACTAAACAGTAAAAATATCTCCCATATCTTCTTATGTGTTTAATCACCAAACTCCCCAAAGCCAGCCCAATGCAGAAAAAAGTATGGGAATGCAAATTACGAAATGTACCTGCCAAAATTACAATCACACTACTTATCAGAATGGTTAGTTTATAAGTAGTGTGATTGTAATACTGGCAGGTGCATTTCGTAATTTGAATGCCCATACTTTTTTCTGCATTGGGCTGGCTTTGGCGAGTTTGGTGTTATTAAACACATAAGAAGATATGGGAGATATTTTTACTGTTTAGTGATGAGTGATGTTTTTGTGCAAAAAAGCTTTTTATTAGACTGGCAGTTTTGTTACAGTGCAGTATGAGTTTAAAGTGAGATTTTGTTGCAGCTTAGGTCCAGAAATATAGTTCATAAAGGTCCAAAAGGCATTTATTTCCTGAGGAAACACTTTAATGATTTTTAGTCATATCTAATCAGTATTTTGGGTGATGGGATTGGATGACATTGACCACTATACTTGCTGGATCTGAATCCCAGTGATTATTTTCTTTGGGGACTCCAGAAGGACAATGGCTACAGGAACGATCAACATACTGTTGAAGAATGTAAACTCTTCATGGACAGGTGTAATCATAGCTGCTGTGGAGATATCTTTGAAGAAGCGCCCACTGCAGTTAAGGTAAACTTAAATCAACATCTGAAAACAGTTTCTGATGCACAGAGATTGTGTATTGATTTTTATTTGAATAATAAATTTCCAAATCTAATGTGGTTAATGACACCAAATTCAATGCCAGAGCACAATACATCAAAAAATACAGGCATTCACTGTTGTGTTTTCTTAACTCTCTGTGTGCGCGTGTGTGTGCACATGAGCGCACACACGCACATGTCTTTTAACTGAAGTATATTAGCCCTTTCGTATTTTATGGTGTTAAGAGTACCTCAGACGTCGGGAGTGGGGTCCTAAGGATCGGTTCTTGGATCACTGTTGTTTCTCATTTTCATAAATGGCATTGACAAAGGGATAGAAGGCATGATGTGAAAATTTGAAGATTATGTAAAGATTGAGTCGTTAATGATCAGTGCCAAGCACTCCTTCATGATGGCTTGAACAGGCTACAAGAATGGTCAGAAAAGTGGCAGCTATGTTTTAATGCAGCAAAATGCAAAATAAATTATACACTTGGTGGGGTTGAATTAAAAACAGTGGAGGAGGAAAGGGATCTGTTACAGATATGGGCAGATATGAAGTTTTCTGAGTGTAAACAGGCTTCCACGAAAGCCCATGGTGTCCTATCGATGATTTATTGAACATTATTCTATAGAGACAGGGAGGTCATAATCCTACTGTATAAGGCAATTGTAAGACCACAATTTGGAATACTGTGTTCACGTATGGAGATCTCATCTAAAATAAGACATTGAGCTTCTTGAAAGAGTCCAAAAGCATGTAACTTGAATGATCAGATTGGCAAAAGGACGACGACCATACGAGGAAAGACTCAGAGTATGTGGGCTACAAAGTTTAGCAACCAGGCACCTCAGAGGTGATATGATTGAGGTTTATAATACAGGGGTTGAGGTTAAGATTAGATTGTAGGAAGTTTTCTTTTAGCCAGCAAGTTATTGATTGCTGGAACAAGTTGCCCTTGCAGGTAGTTGAGGCTGACACAGTTTGAATAAATTCAAAGGTCAACTGGATAGTTACCTGTGTGTGTGAGGAGGGAAGCATATAATTTGTATTTGCTTATCTATATGGTGGTGGGTTTCCCCCTTCCCCCTTTTTTTCCCTTTTTTTTTTTTTTTCTTTTTTTTCTTTTTCTTTTTATTGCAGTAAAAGCCTGTGGCTTCCTTTCACTTTATGGTGAATACTATTATTATTACATTCTGTTAAAGAGTAAGACTAGCAAGCTAGGGTAGTGCTGCAAAGACAGAACTTGGTATTAATTTGTATGAAATATTGTGCTGTTTTATCTTTAGGTGAGTAATTTCATGTGACTCTCCCATAACTAAAGATTTTTTCTCATATGGACACTTTCGTAATCCTACCAAAGATTGGCAGTATGCCTGGTGAGATCTGCAAAAGGGTATTTGTATGAGGAAAGACTTCAGATATGTTTGCTACAGAGCTTGTACCTTTTTTTTTTTTTTTTTTTTTGATTTGGTAGTTGTTGGCGCATCGGCTTCTGTGGCCATATTGCACCTCCCAAGGTTTTTGCAGTACTTTGATCCAAGCCCGAGGCGGGAATCGAACCCGCGACCTTTGGGTTACCGGGCAGGTACTTTACCCACTCGGCTAGCCCGGTCGGCGAGCTTGTACCTCAGAAGGGACTTGATGGAGGTCCAAGCTTCTGAGGGATAGTAAATTGAATGAAGTGAAATTTTAACAGTTACAAATGATACCAGAACCAGGGGCTATAAATTCAAATTATAGGGGAAGAAGGTTTAGACTGGATTGTAGTAAGTTTTCTTTTAGCCAGCAAGTTGTTAATTACTGGAATAAGTTGCCTCCCCAAGTTTTTAAGGCTCACAGCCTTGTGGGAAATTCAAAGGTCAGCTTAATTTATTTAATTATTGGCTTCCCTGCATCATATGGTTAATATTAATATCTAGTGATTATTAGCCAGGAAATGCAGATTTAAAACTGCTGGAACATTATGGAACAGAATTCAAAGAAGCCATCAATCAAGGATAATACTTCAAGAAACAAATAATCAACCCCAGGGGCTCACATCTGGTGAGTATGGACTTGGCACACCCAGGGTCCTGAGCTGGATATCATCATTCTTCTTTTTCTTGGTTATTCCCTTCTGGGTAATTCAGAATTTTTTTTTGGCTGGTGCAGCATAAGCATTAGGCTTCCTTCCACCATATGCTAATAATAATAAAAACTTAGGGTGATAGAAAATGAAAAAGACCTGGAAATAATTGTGCAGTCAGATATGAAGTTTTCTGAGCAGTGCAGATGGTCTGCAAGAGTAGCTCATGGTGTCTTGTCAATGATATACAGGAATTTCTCTAGCAGCGATAAGGAGGTGATTATCCCCTTGTATAAGGCAATGGTTAGGCCACACCTTGAGTACTGTATACAGGTCTGGAGGCCTCATTTTAAGAAGGATGTAGAGGTATTGGAATGAGTACAGAGAAGGGCAACAAGATTAGTGAATGGAACAAAGGGTTGCTCTTACGAAGAAAGGCTCAAGTTTTGCAAATTACAGTGTCTGGAGACTAGCCTGCAAAGTTAGTTAGTTAGTTAGTTATGTTGGTTTTTTGGAGCATTAGCAACTAAGGCCATATTGCTCCAGGAATATGCTGTGGTTATTCACTAACCTTTCCACATCCTCTGTATTTGGTGGTGATGGGCTCGAACCCCGGTCTAATCAAGAAGTGTGTGCTACACACTGCTGCTCCTTCCCACCTGGCTACGGAGGCGTGCCTGCAAGGTGATCTGATTGAGGTGTATAAGGCCTTGAATGATTTGAGCATGCTCAATGCTGATGGGATTCTTCCTCTTGCTCAGAATAATCACCTGAGAGAGCATAAATTCAAATTGAGGAAAGACAGATGTAGGATAGATGTGCGGAAATTTGCCTTTAGCCAGCGGGTAGTTGGTTGGTGGAACAGACTTCCATCCTTTGTTGTCGAAGTTGATAGCCTAAATAAATTTAAGGCTGAGCTAGACAGGTATTTGGAATGAACGGAGGGGTGAAATGGGTTTTTTTTTTTTTTTTTTTTTGGCCGATTCTGCTTAAGCTTGCTTTCTTGCATCATATGCCTCTACTAATGCTAAAATGCTAAGGCAATGGTCAGACCATGCCTTGAGTACTATGTACAGGTCTGGAAGCCTCATTTTAGGAAGGATGTAGATTTGCTTGAGCGTGTACAGAGAAGGGCAACAAGATTGGTGAGGGCAATGAAGGTATCCTCTTACTAAGACAGGCTTAAGTTCTGCAAATTGCAGAGCCTGGAGACTAGGCACCTGCGAGGTAATCTGATTGAAGTGTATAAGGCCTTGAATGGGTTGGGCACGCTGAATTCTGATGGGATTCTTCCACTTGTTCAGATTACAAACCTAAGGGGGCATAAATTCAAATTGAGGAAAGACAGCTGTAGAAGAGATGTGCGGAAATTTGCCTTTAGCCAGCGGGTGGTTAATTGCTGGAACAAACTTCCATCTGTTGTTGTGGAAGTTGATAGGTTAAATAAATTTAAGGAGGAACTAGACAAACATTTAGAGGAAATGGTTGTGTGAATTTGTTTTTTTTTTTTTTTTGGCTGATGCTACATAAGCTCATATGCTTGCTTTCTTGCATCATATGCCACGTTTACTATTACTGTTACTACTATGATTTTTCCTAGCAGATTGACTGGTGTGTAGTTGTTCAGTTCACTCTTAGAACTACCACTACGGATTGGTAATATGCTGCCACAGTTCAACATATAGTAGCTTCATTACTATATGTTAAATTACTATATACAATAAAATGATTATGGGGTCCAATTAATTACCTAAAGTAGACAGCTTTAAATAATTTTAAAGCTGTCTACTCTCAAAAGCACTTTATCTTTGTTTTTTTTGTTTCCTGAGTTTCCTGTTTCCTGAGTGCAACCTATAGCTTGTAAACAAGCTATAGGTTGCACTCAGGAAACAAGTTACAACCCACTCTCCCATCGAAACCAATGAAAGGGAATCCATCTGCTGTTAACTTGAGATTATGGAAATGTATAACCAATTTCAAACAAGATGCAAAAAGGCATGTCTATTTAAATGATTAAAGTCTATTACAATGGACCAAGGTATTTTATTATTTTAATCGAATTGTCCTTTGGTTTCTTGTTTGAAACTGGTATGTTTCCATATTTTCAGGTTAACAGTGGAATAGGTGCCCTTTCATTGGTTTGAATGGGAGAATGGGTTAAATTGTTTCCTGGGCTCTAAAATTCATGAGTGTAAATAATTTTATTGTATGTATTGTTTATACAAGCAGCACATTGAAAAAACAAAGGTAAGTGCCTTCTTATATTTAATGTTAAATTACTTCAGACAAATTACCAATAACTTGCTAAAAGCAAAATAACTTGTTAAAAGTAAATAGCACATTCAAAAAAATCAACATACTAAATATTTCTGATGTATCACTGAAGATAAATGTATGAAACGTGATTTACCAACTTACAATTGGAGGAACTGGTAGCACGCCACCTCCTGAAGCTTCATAATCAGAAATAGTAACTGTAGCCACAGACACATTTCCAATTTCAGCATTAATAGGTTCATCTGGTCCCAAAATAACAGTAAATGTTTTATGCCATTCTCTCTCCTTATTATATAGTACATCTACATGAAACACATGTCTTGCTTCACCTAGAAAAATAATTACATTATAATCTGAATGGAATAAAATTAACTTTTAAAGATTACAAACTGTTTGACACTAGGTACATATACTGATGATAATAAGCAGTATATATACCTAGGAAATTATAATCTTCCCATCTGTGCATATAACTGCTATACCTTCAGCTACTTTGCAAAATATAATAGACCAAAATATTAAAAAAAAAAAAAGTTGGGTAATAAACAATATTCTTTTTTCCTATTCCTAGCCTGCCAATCTAACTTTATATTGGAAAGATTTTTGTCTTTTTAATGCAAAATCTTATTTATTTTTTCTAAATTATTTCTTCTTCTTTTTTTTGCATATTTCATATCTCCTTACAAAATCTGAAGATTTTAGTGTTTAGAAAAATTAGCTGGTTTTAAATTGAACCATTTCATTTTATATTATATAAAATTAAATAGTTTTGTAAAACTTAACTCACATTTTTTTATCTAGATTATATGAATTTATCAACTAGATAAATGGGTATTTATGATTCTAATTAGCTAATTGCATTGCTTAAAAGATGAATCCACAAATCAGTTAAACTATAAAGCCATCACCTAACATACTTTAAATTTCAAAAATGAATAGATTTGCTTACTGCACTTCAGTGAAGTAAGCAAATAATTGTTTTTTGAATATGTGAATTATAATAAAATATGTGAATTATAATTGTTTTTTCCTGGAAACAGGAAAAAACAATTATAATTCATTTTGGAACCTATTAAAGGAATGTGTTTACTTGTGACAGATAACACAGGATATTGTTTATTTCAGAAAAGTGGGGATTCAGAATACTTATAACAGGAATACACACATTGATGATTATATAATATTGGTGTAAATACACCATAGTTTACCCATAAGTTTAACTACATATGTAGTGTAATGACATCGTTTAGATTTTATCTCATATTGTGGCTACCTTCACAATGAGATACCAGGTATTGGACTACTTCAAATAAATAACGCTTCTCTAGTAGAGAGGACTACTGTTATTTATTCTCAATGGACACCACCACCCAGATGCATTTCGGAGCTTGTCTGCTCACTCATCAGTGGGCGGGCAGGTACCCTGATAAGGCAGACATGCCATCATGGTTGCGAAGTTAATTCCACAATATCAGAGATGCTAAATGGTGAAGACAATGATATTTATTTGAAGTAGTACAATATCTGATATCTCATAGTGAAGGTAGCCACAATATGAGATAAAACCTAAATGATGCCATTACACTACGTATGTAGTTAAACTCATGGGTAAATTTGGTGTACTTACACTGATATTATATAGGTAATTTCTACCCATAACATATTATTGCCTTGTGCATTTAATGTTCCACACATTGACAATGTATCACCTTTCTTCAAAACTACTTCAAATAAATATCAATATCTTCACTCTTCCTCAAGAGATTAAGCCAGCATTCAATTTCAGCTCAAAAAAAGTTTGAGTTGAAATTAAATATTGGCTGCATTTTTGGTATTCAAAAATGTAAAAGTTAATGAGATTTACTTAAAAACCAAGGTACTGTGTTAAAATTTAATACAAACCACATCTGTTTTATCTCATATGCACTAGAGAAACCATGTATTGCTGACTGATAAAAAAATTCATGCATATTAGTTTTAGCCCGTAAAGTAATTTTCTGACTTATGAACATCAATTCCTGGACTTTCAATTTTACAAAAAAGAATTTTTGACACACCTCAAATTTTAAGTATAAAATGAAAGCCCATTTTATAAACTTTTATTGAATTTCAGCGGCTCCAAGAAATGTGATCTTGTGAAAGTAAATTGAATGATGAAAACAAAATATTTCAATGCTTCTGTTTTAATTAACATAATTTATGTATTTTGATAATATATATTGCACATACACTGAAAGGACAGAATTCATGGGATACCTGGTTCCAATCTTGCTAGTGGACGAAACCACCACTTGGAAGGTATACAAATACACTGCATCACTGCATTCTCGTAGATGGGGTAGAATTTTTGTCAGAATGGTCAGTGCTTGTTAACAGGAGAGATTGTTCCTACAGGGATGGGATACACTTAAATAGAAATATTTACTGATGCTATTGAGGCAGTGTTAAGTGGGTTAGACAACTGCTAGCTTAGGGGGAGGGGGATTCACAGACTAATAGATTAACAGTAGCCACAGGCAGAGGTGAAAGAGATTCTTGTACTGCTTCTATTGGAATGAGCAGTAGCCTGCAAAGCAAGGTACTGGGTTTCAAGGGTTGCTAGGAGTCATCATGGGACAAGTAAATACATGGGTTGTGTTAGGTTAACAAAGAGTAAGAATAGGTGTATGTATACTTCCATGTACACCAATGCTGGGAGTATAGTAAATAAATTTGATGAATTTGAAGTGCTGGTCAAGACACCAAAAGTGGATATTGTTGGGATATCAGAGATGTGGTACCACATAGATATAAGTAGTGCAGAATTGAAATTTGGGGAGTACAATGTGTACAGAAAGGATAGACAGGACAGGACGGGTAGAGAGGGAGGGGTTATGCTGTTAGTTAAGAAATACATAAAATCTAAGGAAGTGCATCCAGTTGACATGGGTGGACAGTAGGGCTTACAATACCGGGATCTCGAATACCTGGATCCTGGTAATTTTTTTCCGGTATTGATACAAAAAATACCGATTTTTCGGTACTAATTTAAAAAAATTAATTATTTACAATTTAATCACAAAGGTTATAAAATCACCTTTATGTGATTATGGCATTGTTATCTCTACTAGCAAATGTTCGATAAATCATTGATAGGACACCATGCAACGTTGCAACCTGTCCACAATTCTCGGACAACTTAATGTCTGACCGTATTGTAACTCCCAAGTCCCGTTCCTCCACTACTGACTTTAGTTCAACTCCACCAATAGCTGCCACTTTTCTGACAATTCCAGAAGTCTATCTAGGTCACTCTGAAGAAGCTCTGCTTGGCGGCGATCATTAACTACTCCACTGATCTTTACATCATCTGCAAGTTTAGACCTCGCACTGTCTATCCCTTCACAGATGTCATTTAAGATAATCAAAAATGACAGTGGTCCCAATACTGATCCTTGGAGAACCCCACTTCTTACATTAACCCAATCTGAGGAATAACCATTTATCACAACCTTCTGCCTGGTGCCCACAAGCGATCGTGCTATCCATCTAAGGATTTTCCCTATGATTCCAGCCGGCTCGAACTTATAAAATAACCATTCATGTGGGATTGAGTCAAATGGTTTGCTGAAATCCAAATAAACAATGTCGAAATTATTCCCTAAATCCAGCTCAAGAGTGACCTGTCAAAATGGCTAACCAGATTTATTAAACATGATTTTTCCTTTACAAAACCATGCTGTGTATCCTACAGAATTCCATTTCCATCTAAGTGATCCCGAATTCCACCCTTGATCATTGCTTCCATGATTTTCCCTACTACTGAAGTTAGACTGGCTGGCTGGTCGGTAATTTCCCTTTACGTTCTAACTTACACAAATCCAACAGAATCTCTCCTGTCCAGTGATGCTCTCATAACTAGCCTTAATGGTTCAATGCACTCACTTGTCCCCCTCCTTTAAGATTATAGAGTATATGCCATCAACCACAGGAGCCTTACTCGCCTATAGGCGCAAAAGTTCTCATTAAATAATCATTTGAAATTTAAACATTAGCATTGGCATTAGTAGAGGCATTTGATGCAAGAAAGCAAGCTTATGCAGCATCAGCCAAAAAAAAAAATAAAATAAAATAAATAAATAAATAAAAAATAACCACTTCCACTTCACCCCTCTGTTCTTTCGAAATACCTGTCCAGCTGAGCCTTAAACTTCTTTAGGCTATCAACTTCCACGACAAGGGATGGAAGTCTATTCCACCAACCAACCACCCGCTGGCTAAAGGCAAATTTAATCATGTCTATCTTACATCTGTCTTTTCTCAATTTGAAATTATGCCCTCTCAGGTAATTATTCTGAGCAAGAGGAAGAATCTCATCAGCATTGAGGATGCTCAAACCATTCAAGGCTTTATACACCTCTATCAGATCACCTCACTGGTGCCTAGTCTCCAGACACTATAATTTGCAAAATTTAAGCCTTTCTTCGTAAGAGCACCCCTTTGTTCCATTCACTAATCTTGTTGCCCTTCTCTGTACTCGTTCCAGCAGCTCTACATCCTTCTTGAAATGAGGCCTCCAGACCTGTATACAGTACTCTAGGTGTGGCCTGACCATTGCCTTATACAATGGAATAATCACCTCCTTATCCCTGCTGGAAAAATTCCTGTATATCATTGACAATACTCCATGAGCTACTCTTGCAGCCCGTCTGCACTGCTCAGAAAACTTCATATCTGCCTGCACAACCACCCCCAGGTCCCTTCCTTCTCTACCACTGTCAGTGTAGTACCACAGAGTTGATACGTTGCTCCGGGGTTGCTGTTTCCCATATGTAGTACTTTACGTTTGTCAATGTTAAACTTCATTTGCCACCTCTCGGCTCATCTGCTGAACCTTTCCGGATCCTGTTGGAGTAGCATAGTGTCAGTAGTGTCCTTGACAACCCTGTCAACCTTCGTATCGTCTGCAAATTTGGACATTAAGCTTGGTATACCATCATCAATGTCATTTATAAATACAGAAAACAATAAGGGACCCAATACCGAACCGTGAGGGACTCCACTAATAACATTAGTCCACGATGAGCAGTGTCCATTGATTACCACTCTCTGTCTTCTCCCCCTCAACCACCCCTTTATCCATAGCAGCAATTTGCCTCCAATGCCACACTGCTCCAATTTGTGCAGCAGTCTTCCATGTGCAACAGTATCAAAAGCCTTTCTAAGATCCAAGTATATAATATCAAAGTTATTCCCTGCATCCAGTTCTTTTGTGATTGCATCATAGTATCCAATCAAATTGGTCAGGTAAGACTTCCCCTTAACAAAACCATGCTTTGTCTTAGATATAACTGAAGTCTTGTCTAGATGATCCTGCAGTGCTTCTTTAACCAGTGCCTCCATTAATTTTCCAGGAACAGAAGTTAAACTAACAGGTCTATAATAACTTGTGTCGCCCTTTGTTCCTCCTTTGTGAATTGGGGTCACATTTGCACATCTCCAGTCTGTGGGTACCTCCCCTGAGTCCAAGGAAGCTCTCATAATTATGGCTAAGGGTTTGCTTACTTCCTTTGCTGCCTCCTTTAATATAACTGGATAGATCCCATCCACCCCAGGTGCCTTTCTTGTATTTATCTTCAACAATTTCTCATCCACTTTACTCTCAGTTATTACAAGATTCTCTAGCTTACTGCCAAATTTGAATACACCTCTGGCATTCCCCTCGCTGAATAACTCCTCATGTGTGAATGTCGATGCAAAATATTCCTTCAGTTTGTTAGCTACCTGAGCAGCATTAGCATTACCATTAGTAGAAGCATTTGATGCAAGAAAGCAAGCTTATGCAGCATCAGCCAAAAAAAAAAAACCACTTCCACTTCACCCCTCTGTTCGTTCAAAATACCTGTCCAGCTGAGCCTTAAACTTATTTAGGCTATCAACTTCCACGACAAGGGATGGAAGTCTGTTTCACCAACCAACCACTCGCTGGCTAAAGGCAAATTTCTGCACGTCTATCCTACATCTGTCTTTCCTCAATTTGAATTTATGCCCTCTCAGGTGATTATTCTGAGCGAGAGGAAGAATCCCATCAGCATTGAGCATGCTCAAACCATTCAATGCTTTATACACCTCTATCAGATCACCTCGCTGGTGCCTAGTCTCCAGACACTGTAATTTGCAAAACTTAAGCCTTTCTACATAAGAGCACCCCTTTGTTCCATTCACTAATCTTGTTGCCCTTCTCTGTACTCGTTCCAGCAGCTCTACATCCTTCTTGAAATAAGGCCTCCAGACCTGTATACAGTACTCTAGGTGTGGCCTGACCATTGCCTTATACAAGGGAATAATCACCTCCTTATCCCTGCTAGAAAAATTCCTATATATCATTGACAATACACCATGAGCTACTCTTGCAGCCCGTCTGCACTGCTCAGAGAACTTCATATCTGTCTGCACAACCACCCCCAGGTCCCTTTCATTCTCTACCACTGTCAGTAGAGTACCACTGAGTTGATACGTTGTTCTGGGGTTGCTGTTTCCCATGTGTAGTACTTTACATTTGTCAATGTTCAACTTCATTTGCCACCTCTCAGCCCATCTGCTCAACCTTTCCAGATCCTGTTGCAGCAGCATAGTGTCAGTAGTGTCCTTGACAACCCTGCCTACCTTTGTATCGTCTGCAAACTTCGACATTAAGCTTGATATACCATCATCAATATCATTTATGAATACAGAAAACAATAATGGACCCAACACTGAGCCCTGAGGGACTCCACTAATAACATTAGTCCACGACGAGCAGTGTCCATTGATTACCACTCTCTGTCTTCTCCCCCTCAGCCACCCCTTTATCCACAGCAGCAATTTGCCTCCAATGTCACACTGCTCCAATTTGTGCAGCAGTCTTCCATGTGCAACAGTATCAAAAGCCTTTCTAAGATCCAAGTATATAATATCAAAGTTATTCCCTGCATCCAGTTCCTTTGTGACTGCATCATAGTATCCAATCAAATTGGTCAGGCAAGACTTCCCCTTAACAAAACCATGCTGTGTCCGAGCTATAACTGAAGTCTTGTCTAAATGATCCTGCAGTGCTTCTTTAACTAGTGCCTCCATTAATTTTCCTGGAACAGAAGTTAAACTCACAGGTCTATAATTACTTGTGTCAGCCTTTGATCCTGCTTTGTGAATTAGGGTCACATTTGCACATCTCTAGTCTGTGGGTACCTCCCCTGAGTCCAAGGAAGCTCTCATAATTATGGCTAAGGGTTTGCTTACTTCCTCTGCTGCCTCCTTTAATATAACTGGATAGATCCCATCCACCCCGGGTGCCTTTCTTGTGTTTATCTTCAACAATTTCTCCTCCACTTTACTCTCAGTTATTACAAGATTTTTTGTAGCTTACTGCTACAAAAAAGTTGGTCCGACTGTATAGAATTTAAATACTGTCTCAGTCCATCGTAGTCGCCTTCACGAAAGCAATAACCCTTCCCTTTACCCCTAATGGTAGTTACCTCTTTGAGTAAATCCCACTTCAGCACACTGTGATCACTGCCACCTAGTGGTTCATTTATCTGCAGATTCTTAATGCATGAAGAATTACTGCTGATAATCAAACCAAGATTATTCCTCCCTCTAGTCGCGTCCCAAACATGCTGATGTAGAAAACAATCATCCAATAAATCCACAAAAGCCTTGCTAGTGTGTGAGTGATCAGCACCCAAATTCCAATCAATATCTGGGAAATTAAAATCTCCCATTATAAGACTCTCTGATTTACTGGCCCACTCTATTTCCCTGTACAGTTTCTTATTATACTCATCAGAGTCATTAGGCCTATAGCACACTCCTACTCTCAATTTTGATCTCCCAATGCTTATGTCACACCAAACTGACTCGACACTGCACTGTCCAGCGATGTCCACTTGCTTCACTTATTTGGATTTTATGTATTTCTTAACTAATAGCATAACCCCTCCTCCCTTCTTATCCAGTCTATCCTTTCTGTAGACGTTGTACTCCCCAAATTCCAGTTCTGCATTCCTTATATCTGTGTGACACCAAGTCTCTGATATCCCAACAATATCTGCCTTTGATGTTTTGAGCAATACCTCAAATTCATCAAATTTATTTACTAAACTCCTAGCATTGATGTACACGCAAGTATACATGCACCTATTTCTATTCTTAGCTACCCTAACACAACCCATGTGTTTACTTGTACCGCAATGACTCCCAGCAGTCTCTGAAATACCCTGAATCTTGTTTTTCAGGTTTCTGCTCATTCCAATAGAAGCAGTGCAAGAATCTCTTTCACCTCTGCCAGTGGCATCAACAGTTCACCCATCGATATCAAGTGGACCAATCTGATCCATCCCCTTCCTTCTAGAGTTTACATAAGTAAAGAACTCTTTGCTGTTTTTCTGTGCATCCCTTGCCAAAGATTTCTCGTAATCTGCCTTCGCCTGCCTAACCTCCTTTGTAACTTGGTTACAGATCAACTTGTATCTATCATAGGCTTCTGTGTCACGTGTTAATTTGTATGTATCCCATGCATTTTTCTTCTCTGCCATATGTCTCATTAGTTCATCTGACATCCACTTAGGCCTAAACCTTGAACAATATTTCTTAGTTGGTACATAAAGCCTAGTAGTTTCCAAGATAAGTTCTTTGAATGCTTCCCATTTTGAATTTGCTGTTGGTAACATCATCAGTTGGTCCCACTGTATAGAATTTAAATACTGTCTCAGTCCATCGTAGTCGCCTTTACGAAAGCAATAACCCTTCCCCTTTACCCCTAATGGTAGTTGCCTCTTTGAGTAAATCTCACTTCAGCACACTGTGATCACTGCCACCTAGTGGTTCATTTACCTGCAGATTCTTAATGCATGAAGAATCACTACTGATAATCAAATCAAGAGTATTACTCCCTCTAGTTGCCTCCCGAACATGCTGATGTCGAAAACAATCATCCAATAAATCCACAAAAGCCTTGTTAGTGTGTGAGTGACCAGCACCCAAATTCCAGTGAATATCTGGGAAATTAAAATCCCCCATTATAAGACTCTCTGATTTACTGGCCCACTATTTCCCTGTACAGTTTCTTATTATACTCATCAGAGTCATTAGGCCTATAGCACACTCCTACTCTCAATTTTGATCTCCCAATGCTTATGTCACACCAAACTGACTCGACACTGCACTGTCCAGCGATGTCCACTGGCTTCACTTCCTTGGATTTTATGTATTTCTTAACTAATAGCATAACCCCTCCTCCCTTCTTATCCAGTCTATCCTTTCTGTAGACGTTGTACTCCCCAAATTCCAGTTCTGCATTCCTTATATCTGTGTGACACCAAGTCTCTGATATCCCAACAATATCTGCCTTTGATGCTTTAAGCAATACCTCAAATTCATCAAATTTATTTACTAAACTCCTAGCATTGGTGTACACTCAAGTATACATGCACCTGTTCTTTTTCTTAGCTACCCTAACACAACCTATGTGTTTATTTGTACCCCAAAGCAGTCTCTGAAATATCCTGCATCTTATTTTCCAGGCTGCGGCTCATTTCCATAGAAGCAGTGCAAGAATCACTTTCACCTCTGCCAGTGGCTACTGTTAATCTATTAGTCCTTGTATCCCCCCAATCTAGTAGTTTTCCGACCCACCTAACACTGCCTCGATAGCATCAGCAAACATTCTTGCACCCTTTCTATTTAAGTGTA
The DNA here is from genome assembly GCF_048544385.1 of Mastigoproctus giganteus. Lineage (NCBI taxonomy): Eukaryota > Metazoa > Arthropoda > Arachnida > Uropygi > Thelyphonidae > Mastigoproctus > Mastigoproctus giganteus. The sequence goes on along the minus strand of NC_143581.1, from coordinate 217,366,472 downwards.
TCCCATCCCTATAGAAGCAGTCTCTCCTGTTAACAAGTACAGACCAGGCTGAAAAAAATTCTATCGCTTGAGCCTTGCACAATCTTTCCAGGGCCGTATTGATCGACAGGGCTCTCATCATATACTCCCTCCTATCGTGTCTGGGCAGAATTGCAGACAGTTTCAAATTCAACCCTAATTCACGGCTTTTTTTCAACAGTGACCTGTGCTTGTTAAGTAATTCCGCCGGTCTCCTACTCTTAATATCATTAGTGCCAACGTGTACAACTATATCACCTTTTGTGCCCTTAAAATATGATATCCGCTCTACAACGTCATCAACCTTTGCCCCTGGCAGACATACCCTGATCCTGTTCCACCTATCCTTTTTACAAAGCATGTTTCCCCTTTCCCTGACAATAGAGTCACCAACAACTACTACTTCCTTTGGGACCAGCACAATCTGCCTTGGGGGCTGCTGCTGTGTTGTGTGATGACCAAGTGCAAGCTTTGGCATTGGTGTGGGCAGCTGAGAGTTTGATGGGCCCCTCACTTTTAATCCTTCAAGGGCATGCACCCTGTCCTTCAAGCTCTCATATATTAATTACATTTTTTTCAACTTCATTTCCATAATATCTCATTGGCACAAAGGGTTTTTTTATGTAAATATCGATGCAAAGTAACTGTTGAGTTCATCTGCAACTTTTTCTAATACTATCCCACGTCCATTACATAAGGGTCCGATCTGATTTGTCCTTCTGTTCTTTGCATTTATATATGTGAAGAATTCCTTAACTGCCCTCTTTGCTCTCTTCTTTATTCCTTATCTCCACTCTTTGCTCTCTCCCAGACTCAGTAAAGATACTATAGTGAAAATTATACTTCACTTAATAAAATGTCTTTCTCCTTCAGAAAATGATGAACATAATTCAACCACGGAAGACTAACATGGAACAGAACATCAGTGTTCTGCCAAATCTTTCCAAAATAAGAAATTGTCCGACTCCAATGAGATTTTAAAAGATGAACTTGAGTCGGAAATTAATGAAATACTTTAAACTATTTTTGCTAAAAAAGTTCAAAGCCTAGAAAATATGGACTGAGATCGTCTACGATTATCTCAATACAATAGTACCAGAATAGAATCCGAAAGGGTGTTTTCTGCCACTAATCAAATATGTACTAAAATTAGATCCATTTTAAACGATTATACTATTGATTGTTTATGTTTCTTAAGAGCTTACTTTATTCAGACAGGTAGTGTGGATGCTTAAACATAACTAAACTTTGCAGTAACAATACGTATTTTTTTGTTTTTAGAATAACTGTATTTTAATCATTTTTTCAGAATATTTATTATTGCAATAAAAGTTTATTTAAAACATGAATTCAAGTAATTACAGTACTTATTTTTTTTCCTTATTTTATTGCACCTAATTGTCATCAAAATTTATTGAGAAAAACGTTTGTTTTTGGAATACCCGTATCCCGGTTTCATAAATTAAAAATACTGAAATACTGGTATTAAGATTTTGACCAGTACTGTAAGCCCTAGTGGACAGTGCAATGTTGAGTCTGTTTGGTGTGACATAAATAATGGGACAGGGAAAATGAGGGTAGGAGTGTGTGTTAGCCCGAGAGTTTTACCTTCCCTGTAATTAGAACCAATTAGTTAAACGGTTTAACATCTATCTGTGGGTAGGAAGTAGCTGTTTCAGCTATTACCATCAATAACAGCATGGCACGTAGAGCTACTACGTGCCATGCTGTTATTGACAGTGGCAGTAGTAGTAGTAGTGGCAGCAGCAGCAGCAGAAGCAGCAGCAGTAGTAGTAGTAGAAGAAGAAGAAGAAGAAGAAGAAAGATACATTTTTTGTTTGGAATAAAACAACACAGGCAGCATTTGAAAAACTAAAAACAGCATTGATATCAGAACCATTATTAATTTATCCAGACTTCTCACAGCCTTTCTATTTGTCTACAGATGCATCTCAGCATGCAATTGCGGGACTTTTGGAACAACAATCACAAAATGGCTCCAGACAGCCAATTGCGTACACAAGCAGATTGCTGAAGCAGGCTGAGAAATCGTATAGCACTTTTGAAAAGGAGACCTTAGCTGTTGTGTATTTGATCTCACAATTTACGAGAGCTTACTTATATGCTAGGAAATTTGTCATAATTTCAGACAAAGCAGCATTGAAGTATCTACTGCAATTAAAGAACCCAATGCCTTGATTGACTCGATGAAATTTAATGTTGCAAGATTATTATGATTTCTCAGTTCAAATATCGTCCAGGTCACCTGCACTGAAGTGCAGATTTCCTATCTCGACCAGTGTTAGAGGAAGAGCCTAAGCCTAAGCCTAATCCATGCAAGAGAAATGTAACAAAAACAGTTGCGCCTTTATCCACTGGAATCACTTTAGAAGCCTTAGTGATGCCAAGGCAAGCCACTAAAGATCTGATGACGTCATTACAGAGGGAAGATAACAAACTTAAATCCTTTAATTACTTAATTTTCAGTGAACATCCCCGATTCATACTATTTGAGTGATGGAATATTATATCACTACACTCTTCCTGATGTAAAATCTACTAGACAGGGGCCTCCAGAGCAGTTAGTCATCCCAGACTTACTAAGGTTGGAAGTCGTGAAAGCATGCCATGATGCTCCGCAAAGTGGGCATCAAACTTCTGACAAGACGTTACAAAGAATCTGGAAAGATTTCTTTTGGATGAATACGTACAGTGATATCAAAAATTATGTGAACACTTGTGCTTCATGTTTGGAAAGAAGAGGATTTAATCCAAAGGCGAAAGCAAACCTCATGCGAGTTCCGACTGTCATCACCTTGGTATAGAGTGAGTATGGACATCCTTGGACCACTACCCACCAGTTTAGAGGGAGATAAATACTTTCTAGTAGTTGTTGATTGCTTCACGAGGTATGCAGAAGTGATACCATTGAAAACACAGAAAGCTGAAGAAGTGGCAAGCACATTTGTTAATTTCATTGTGGCAAGACATGGAATTCCACAAGTCCTGTTAACAGACCGCGGTAATAATTTTTGCAGCCAGCTAATGAAAGACATTTATGAACATCTTGGAATCAAAAAGCTTCAAACAACTGCATTTCATCCACAGTGTAACGCCAAAGTGGAACGCCTAAATAAGACTCTGGCCACCATACTCACACATAGTCAATACCACACAATCAGACTGGCATATTTGTGTGCCTCTGGCAGTAGCAGCATATCACTCTGCTGTTCACTCATCTACACAGGAGACATCAAACTATTTGTTATACGGAAGGGGCAGGTCCTATCTCAACACATTTGGACATCTCCAATTCAACAAACTTATGCTTCCTTGGAACATTACTCAGAGCAAATGGTAGCAAGGATGCAACGTACATATGAAATAGTTCAACAACACCTACAAGAAGCAGCAGAAAGTCAAGAACTGTAGATAAGAAAATCAGAGTGGGCAGTGTGGTTGGTTTGTTGATTTTTAGCAGCATTAGCAACTAAGGCCATATTGCTCCGGGATATGCGGTGGTCATTCCCTGACCTTTCCGCACCCTCCGTATTTGGTGGTGACGGGCTCGAACCCCGGTCTAATCAAGAAGCGTGTGCTGCGCACTGCTGCTCCTTCCCACCTGGCTACGGAGGCGCCAAGGGCAGGGTGTGGTATACCTGTTTATGCTGAAAGTTAGACCAGGTCAAACATGCAAGTTGGCATGTCAGAGTAGTGGACCTTATAGAGTGATAGCCCAGACCTCTCCAGTAAATTTTCAAATTGAACACATCTACTGGCCCAGAGATAAACAATTGGTTCGTGTAGATAGATTAGCCAAAGTTATAGATCGCAGCAGCCAATTGTGCCAAAAACCGTAATACGTACCAGTTTACCAGTGTCTATTTCTCTGGCATACCTGCCAAACAGAGGTGTGAAAAAACAATCAGTAGTACAAGACGAACAGGTAGCCTCAAAAGAGGAACATAAAGAGAGAGGTCACGCTCAGCCTACACACCAGTATAACCTGTGCAGCAGAAGTCGAGAGCCTCAAGTCTCTGTACCATTTCCTAGAAACGATGAGGTGACAATAATTCCTCGATCACCGACCAAGCCAGTTATTCCCGAAGAAGTTCAAATTCCTGACGAAGGTACAGAACAGATTGTCCCTGCTGATAATGCGGATACTGAACCGTAGTCTCAACCAGTACAAACCTGTGCACAAGAGGGAGCAGAAGCACCAATGCCACCCTCAGATAACCTCTGACTATTGGATCGATTTGTGGGTTGGGTTATGGCTCCCAATACCGAACAGACTCAGGAAGAAACTTTGGAACGAAATTGGGCTAACGATGGATATGATTATGTTATCAGGTTAATAGTTGCATTAAAATAAGCTTTTGAATAACATACAAGAGTGAGGGTTTTCGTTTTTGTTGTGTTTACCAACTTAATTTGGCACTGGACATAGAGAAGGTCACCATAATGGAAAATAAATTGAAAGGAAAAAAAAAAAAAAAAAAATGGATAAGCGAAGTTATGGCAAACAAAGGATTAACTGCAGGATCATACCTACGTAGAAGAACCTGACCATAGAGGTGAAGAAATGGATCAGTTTTGTTGGATATTGTCAGTAAGTTTTATCAGCAGTTATGTAAGTGGATGGCTCAACAAGTACAGGTTATCAAATGGCATAGATAGAAAAACAGGAAAGAGAAGTGAATTTATCCTAACTTTATAAATTTTATGCAAAAGCATGAATTACTTTAATGAATGCAAAAAAAAAAAAAAAAAAAAACCACAAGGATTTAGTGCCAGAAGTTTATTCAAACAATTGAGCCAATACTATTAAAGCAGATACTATTACTTTTCTCCCAAAAGATATGTCTTATTTATGCAGGATTAAATGGAGAGAGGAAAGATGAAATTAGTCTAGGGTATGTCCGGAAATCCCTTAGTTGCTTTTTGTTTTCTCGCTCTCTCATTACATGTCTAAATTCAAATTCAAGAGAGAGGATCCACAGTGGCTAAGAAAGGAATAAAAACCACATCCAATTTTTTTTTTTTTTTTTTTTTTTTGAGAAATGGAGAGAGGCAGTGGTCTGGGGTATGGCTGGTTCCTCTCAGTCACTTTTCGTTTTTCTCACTTTCCCAAAGAATGGATTTAAGGGAAAAGAGGTAACATCTAGATTTCAAGGACAAGATAAGGGATCTTCTTGTGTTATTAAAAAAAAAAAAAAATCAGTTTAATCTCAAATAAGAATTTTACATAATATGAATCAGATTCTTACTTCCACAAACGATTTTCAATTAGAAATTTAACCACTCATCAGAACTATATCATGTATGAAACCAAGGGAGTATTGATATTGTGCTCATGTAGAAAGGTCAATACAGAATAAACACACAGTTGTTATCAACTATAATGAAAAAAAAAAAAACTGCTGAAGAATTATTTTTGTCTCATGCCTCCCAAAATCTAGAGTGCTATTTAAAATATTATGCTGACAAAGGTAATCTGTGCCTATATTTTTCCTAAAGCAAGAGAAAAAAAAAAAAAAAAGAAAGGTTTCTTTATTTGCTCGTACCAAAGACAAAGAAAGAACGAGGTCTAAAGCCAGAAAACAGCAAAGAGCAAGAAGATGCATAGAAATAAAACCGGATCAACAAAGATGTGGGGGGGGGGAAGAAAAAAAAATCAGTACTGGAATGGAAAAGTTTACTTAATGCAAATTATGAATCACAAAATTGCATCAATTTCAGGAAGATGTACACCTAGGAGGAATCAGGAGTTGACTCAGACTCCTAGTAAGTGCCATCATTTTGGTCAACTGTAATTACTGCCATTTGTATGACTGTAATACTATAACTTGAATCATCAGAAGTGTTGTGCCTATTATTAAACAGAATATCAGTGCTTCAGTGCTTCAATTCAAAGTTCAGTGCTTCAATTCTTAGGATCTGAAATTTGTGTAGTGCACTGACAATTTCTACTGTCATGGAACATCAATTGTGAAGGTCTCTTACAAACTACTCTCAGAACCATTCATCTCTGTAGAAGGAAGAAAACTACCAGTGGAACTGGAAGTAGATGACCTATTACAAATATAATCAACCTATGAGAACTTGTATGCTGGAATTGATATTATGCTATAATTGATGTTTTGTGGGAATCAATGTTTTATGTAACTATAAAGATATTTGTTAACACAGATTATTCTATGGAAATATAAGGTCTATAGAAATATCTTAATTCTAGTTTTGCTATACCAATATTATTATATGATCTTTAAAGCTCTATTTTTCAAAACTCATGTTTGATTTCTGTATGTTTCATTTAAGTATATATAAAATGGCTGAAGTATAATAGCATGAATAAATTTGTCAAAAAGTATTTTAATTGTTATTAC